>NC_080683.1:44808087-45111117 GCF_030445035.2 Dasypus novemcinctus
TACCATGGCCACTTTTTCAACACCAATGCCACATTTTCTCGATTATTAACCACAATAGTTCATGAATAGAATATCATTAAGTCAACTCTAATCCTTACTGTATTCCTCCTTCCTGTGGACCTTGGCTTGGTTGTGTCCATTCCATATCTATGTAAAGAGGGGGCTTAGATTCCACATGGATAGTGGATGCAATCCTCCTCCTTTCAGTTGTAGGCACTCTAGGCTCCATGGTGTGGTGGTTGACATTCTTCAACTCCATGTTAGCTGAGTGGCGTAAGCCCAATAAATCAGAGTGTAGGAGCTGAAGTCTGTTGAGGCTCAGGGCCTGGCTATCAAATTGTCAGTCCAGAGATTCAGATCCCCTAGATATATCTTAAAGCCCAGCACCAACTATAATTCCAGTAAAGTAGCAGGAAAGGCTTGTGAAAAGAGATCACATCTGATTCAGCTCCATCACGCAGAAACACCAACTCCAAAGAAGGGCCAACTGACATGGCAGTGAACTCCATCTGCCATGACCATAAAACCTGTTGGTCTCTTTAGCCCTCAAAAGAACCAATACCGGGGGTTGTATCTACTTTATCTGTCTCTGAGACTCTGCTCAGGTGTGCATAAGGGCAATCCTTCTGACAACCTCCAGACTCTTTTTTAGAGACTCATAGCCATATAAACTCATTTGTCCTTTCCATTTCCCCCTTAATTTAGGTCAAACAGCATTTTTAACTCCTGTTATTATATGCAGACAGGGATATTCTGCTGGTCTGCATTGAACCTTTAATTCAAGGTCATTTTCTAGTTACGTCATCAGCTGGTACTTGGTAGTGATCCCTCGGTGCCAGGGAGGCTCATCCCGGGGTGCCATGTCCCACGCTGAGGGGAAGGCAGTGCATTTACATGCTGAGTTTGGCTTTGAGACTGGCCACATTTGAGTAACACGGAGGCTGTCAGGAGGGAACTCTTAGACACAGTGCTGCTCTAGGCCTTGTTCTTATTTCAGGTGTATAGGCTCACAAGCATAGTCATTAGTATCGGGCTCACTGTTGGACCCTCATTCCTTCCTGGTCCTTGCTGTTGGACCCGGGGGACTGCCGCTGCTCCCCTAGGGACCACAACAGAGCTGCCCCCAGGCCAGGAACCCATTACCTCCCCAGCTGTTGTTTTTAATTGTTTCCACTATGAGTATATCCAGACATTTCCATGCACCCCGGACACATGCCCTGTATAACTCCCTGTCAACCATATGTCCCCTGTCAATAACATCCCATACCAGTATTCCTCCTCTGCCATTGTTGAACCACTCTGTGATCCAAAACTTCCTGAAAAGTGAAGCCCAATATAATGCCAGGTTCCCTTAATAGTAAAATGGAATATAGCAATGAGTTTAAAGGTTAGATATAGAATACATATTGATTTGGAAAAATTCTACATCCTATCTTTTTCTTTTCTTTTTTTCTAATTATTGAGCTTCTCTTCACAAGAGCCATAGAATACAGTAATTTATATATACAATATACAGTACTCCCACATATCCAATATAAACCCTTTTCCTTTCCACAGCAATAATCTTTTAACTTATCATATTTACTGAAACTGATATACAGATATTGAGACAATAGCTTTCAAACAAGGTAACACTTGTGTCCACACTGTGGTTTATACTTTAGGCTATACAGTTTTCTAAATTTTTAGTTATCCTATGTTTTACATTATGGTTTATGTTATTAGTCCGTCATCCCCTATATGTTTTTGGTGTAATATTACATGTTTTATATCCATCCTTGTGTACTCTTGTGAAACACTTCTATTGCCCTCACAGTTATGTTGGTTCCATCTATTCAATATCTCTTTCCCTGTCCCCTTGGGGCCCACAGTGACAGTCAATCTTCATTTCTTGAGGAGCCATGTTCAGAGATACTTGCATCAACACTGTTGCAAGTATCTCTGAACATGGCTCCTCAAAACAGAACTCTTGATGTCACTCCAAAATTATTATTCCTCTTCCAATGACCCACATCTCAGTATCTAGCACCTTCCTCTCAATTACTTATACTGAAGATCTGGGAATCTTTCTTGATTCTTCTCTTTTTCTTTGTTCCACATACAGTCCATCAGCAAATCCTATCAATTCTACTTCTAAAATATTTCAAATCTGTTCATTTTTCTGGTTCCACTACCTTCCCTATACGAGCCCCCATCATTTTTGCATGGATTACTAATAGTATACGAACTACTTTCTCTGCTTCATCGGTTGCCCCTTAGAGTTCATTCCCCAAACAGCAGCCAAAATAACCTTGTAAATCAGATTATGACTCTATTTTGCTTAAAAGCCTCTTGACTGTTTCTTGCCCTTAAGATAAAATCCCAGTTTCTTATCATGCCCTGCAAGAAAATACATGATCTGGTCCTGACTCTTTATTCACATTCTTCTAGTGTTTTCCCTCTCCTTGTCTAATTTCCAGCATCCAGGCCTTTCTGTTCTTCAATGCATTAGGCTTGTTCTTGCCTTGGAGTCTTTATACTTGTGGATCATTCCTCAAATAATGGCGCTCCACTCTGTTCTCATCTCAGAAGTCCTCTTCATAGAAAAGTTTTCCCTGGCCATCTCATCTAAAGTAGCCTCCCAATTCTCTATCTCATTACTCTTCCTTGTTTTCTTCATTGCATCTGTCACTATCAAATTATCTGCCTTCCCAACTAGAATGTAAGCTTCACAAGGGTGAGGAGCTCATCTGACTTTTTCCAGCATTTGTCCCACAGCATAGAAGAATGCCTGGATTATAGGAGGCACTCAATAAATATTTACTGTTGAATTATTAAGAGAATGAATGAGTGAAGGATTGAGATGCATTAGGCACTTCACTTTTAACACTATATTTAACTTAAAAATCTATGCGAGGGGTTTTCCTGAAAGAGGGAAGACAGTATATAGAAGTCGAGGTTTATTAAAATGAGTTAAATATAAAGTTTTGAACTGAGAAATTTTTCATTTTCCAGCTTCTTACAACTGAAATTTTGAACATAACAAATATAAGCTTTGGTATCTATATTTAGTTCCAAATTTATAGATAGATATTTTATGATTTTAATTAAAAATCTACATAGCTCATAAAAATATAAATTTTATAGCAAATTCTTGAAATTTGGAAAAAACCTTCTTCTTGCCTCTTTCTTTTTTTTTTTTAAGTTTTTTTTTATTTTATTTTATTTTTTTTTATTGACTTTGTAATAATATTACATTAAAAATATATATGTGAGGTCCCATTCAGCCCCACCCCCCACCCCCCCTCTCCCCCCCCCAACAACACTCGTTCCCATCATCATGACACATCCATTGGATTTGGTAAGTACATCTTTGGGTACCTCTGCACCTCATAGTCAATGGTCCACATCATGGCCCATACTCTCCTCCATTCCATCCAGTGGGCCCTGTGAGGATTTACAATGTCCGGTGATTACCTCTGAAGCACCATCCAGGGCAGCTCCATGTCCCAAAGACGCCTCCACCTCTCATCTCTTCCTGCCTTTCCCCATACCCATCGTCCACCATGTCCACTTTTCCCAATCCAATGCCACCTCTTCTATGTGGACATTGGATTGGTTGTGTCCATTGCACCTCTATGTCAAGAGGAGGCTCAGATTCCACATGGATGCTGGATGCAATCCTCCCATTTTCAGTTGTAATCACTCTATCTTGCCTCTTTCTTAACTTAAATTTCCACAAGTTACTTAATTTCTCTGAACATCAGTTTCCTCATCCATGCAGTTGGTGAATTCCAGTTTTCAAATTCTCTGGCATTATCATCATACAAATGTTTTCTTTTTATGTGTGTGCTTGTATCAGTAATTTCCCCCTCACTTTCAATTGTGCCTGTTGTGTAATTGAGATAAAACAATGACTATGGCAGGTCTCCCCTCTCCCCAGGGAGCTGAGAGTACAAACAAGCTAACTCATAAAAACAACTATTTATATTGAAAAGTTAAACATGTAAGCTGGATTTTTTAAGAAATTAAATAAAGTATTTATTGTAGTAGTTTATAAATAATGCTCTATAAAAAAATATTATGGTGTTAGGTACCCAGAGAAGCTTTAAAATTCTTAAACAGTGCCATCTTCTCAATTTCTTGGATATTCAGAGTCAACAGGAATTGAAAGTCCTGTGTGCTCTTCTGTAAATCCAGAACAAATTCAGCTTCCAACCAAAGCCCAAGTCATTTCCTGCAGGGAACTGTGTCCTCCTTTACTTGAGCCAGCAAGAATCTGCCCTGAGGGACGGGATAAGGGAAGCAGAATTCCATGGGCACGAGCTGACCAGAACCACTTTAAAAGGGAAGGTAATACTTCCTTCCATCCCAGAGTGGTACATCTGTAAGATAGCCCACATATTACCAAATTTAAGGTAATTTTGGTCAACCTAAAATACCTTTTAATAAACAGCTATTTCCTTTCCTATTGTACACCTTCTAATAATTCTTTCCCATGTCACTTTGGTGTGAGTCAATGTGTACTCATCTAAAATGAAGTGGAAAATTGAACTAACATCCACACAAAGGGGTCCTCAGAAAGCTACCCACCCCTGAATTAGACAAATACTGCAGCAGTTTGATATTATTGATGAATTCCAAAAAGAAATATTGGGTAATGTTTGTAAACTGATCTTCTCCTCTGTGCATATTAGATTATATTGGATTCATAGGTTTACTTGATTAAGTCATTATATAAAACTCTTGTGTCAAAAGGACATTGAGTCCCCACACTTTGGTGGGTGGGAATGCACAGATAAAAGGCATGGCAAAGGAACGAGTTAGGGGTTTTTAACGTTGGAGTTTTGATGTTGGAGTTTTGATGCTGAAGCTGGAGCCCCAGGTTGAGAGACAGAGCCGATTGCCTGATAGTCTACAGCTGACCTTGTGGAGAAAACAGAGGCGCTGAGCCCAGAAGAACCCAGGAAGCCTGAACCCTCACAGATGTTGGCAGCCATCTTGCTCCAACATGTGAAAATAGACTTTGGTGAGGAAGTAACTTATGCTTTATGGCCTGGTACCTGTAAGCTCCTACCCCAAATAAAAATCCTTTATAAAAACCAACCGATTTCTGGTATATTGCATCAGCACCCCTTTGGCTGACTAATACAAATACCAAGAGAAAATATTTGTTTAGAAACACTAAATAATGTCTTTAGTTGTTCACTATATTTCACACGTATAACCCTCATTTTAAATTTAAAATCTGTATTGTACTACCATCAGATAAATTGAGGGTTAAAGATAGTGGGAGTTTTAAGTGCTACATAAAATTCCAAATATATTTATGTAGATCACAAGCTTTCTCAATATTCTATCACCTTTATCTGGCAGAACGAATACTGGATTATGTAGTGAAAAGTCAAAGCTTGAAATGTTTTAAGTATTAAAAGATAAACATGAAAAGCACTGCTAACTTTAGCCATACCATTTCTAGCCCAGAACAGATTTCATGCTCTATTGAGAAACATACAGTGTCTGAAGTTTGAAGTAACCCATTAACCCTTGTAACAAATTTGACATGGATGGACTGTATTTTAAGAAACAAGGCCTTGACATGTCTGGAGATGTGTTGCTGGTGTCAATTTGCTGTTCACTGAGCCTAACAGAATGCTCGGTGCTGTTCTAGAGAGCGAGTGGAAGCTGGGCTGAGAAGGAACAGCCGAGCCCTGGCACACATGTTTGCTTGAATGTGGCCCACTGGGGACACTGGCTGGCAGAGCGCCCAGATCATCCTGGAGCCAGTGGGATGGGAGGGGGTGGCGCGCAGGGCAGTGACCATGGCTCTGAGGTCTGTCCACTCGCCAGGGAGTGAGTCTGAGAGTCCAGGCCTTGCATTCTCCCTCTGGAGATACTTTTCTGCTTTAGAAGAGTTTAAAAGGCACCCTTGCTCTGGCTTGAAGTTTGATCTCAACCCTTTCGAGTTTTCTTGTATTTCCAGCAGTTATCCTAGTTTAAATCCTTAGCCCACAACATCCTTTTCCAATCTATAATCCGGTCCTCCTTGGAGAGGGATCTCACCACAATGCACCTGCCTCCCTGCAGAGTGTATTAGGCTTTATATTCCCCAGCCTGATCTGTACACTTCAGATGAGAGGAACTTGACATATGCTCACGGATTGATTGACATTCTTTCAGTCACTTAGCAAATATTTATCAAGCCTTTGTTATCTATTTAGAGTTGATTTAAGGCTATAAAATCTCATGTTAGTTCTGATACTAACCTCATAAGCCTAAGGTGCATCTCCCAACTGAGACCCTTGCGTTCGGCCCTCCGCTACCCCCTAAGCATAGTTACCTCTGTAAAGAGGTTGGTGTTCTTTATATCCAATTCTATGGAGGACAAGTCAAATGAAGAAAAAAGGAGTAAAAAAGATTAATAGCAACAATCATTTACTTACTGGTTTTCTTGGTTTTGTAGCTCAGTATGAGGGCAATATATAAAAACTTTATTCTCCATAGGGTCTTTCTCTTTCTGAGTCATTTTAAAGTCTGAAAAAAAATATTCATTCTTCTTAAACTGGGCCTTAGTTTCCTCTATTATAAAATATGGGGATTGGAATCTTGACCTCCGAGGCCTCTAAGTTTGATCAGTCTTCGATACTCTGAATCATATCTAAACTCAGCCTTTAGTATCACAGAGAGAAGCAGAGGTTTGAAGAAGAACCAAATTCCCAAAAGCAAAACTTAATACCTTGACCACATCTACCAGAGGAAACATTTTATTGAACTGAATTACATATGCATTATTATTGAGATAGTTATCATTTCAGCCAACTGATTGGAGCTTCTGCAGAAAAAAGTCTTTTTGTCCAGCCCTGATATTTGTTTTCATGTCTCGGATGGGTTTTGCCTAATCTGGCTGGAGACTTACCTGACTGGAGAGTGTCTCCTCAGCCCTCTCCTAGCCTCTCACCCCCATGATGGCAGCCCTCTCATCTGACCACCAGTGGTGGGGACTTTGGGCCAGGTGAGACCAGAGTTCTGGGAAGCTACCAGCTGTCACTGAGCACTACCAGATCAGGTCAGTATAATTAAGACCACTCACACAGTCTTGTTTGCTCAATAACCTGTTTGCTCTCCACAAAGGCCATGTAAAAGAGTGATTAAGCTCTGAACTGGCTTGCCTAGATTTTAATTCTGCTTCCACAAATACTAGCTGTGTGGCTCTTAGCCTTAGAGTTGCCTACTGGTAAAATGGGAAAAATAATAGGATTGTTTTAAGGATTAAATGAGGTGATATATATGAAGTATTTTGAAAAGTGCCTGGCATACAATAAATACTCTGTGTTAATTGTGTAGATGTTGCACCTCCATGTGGAAAAAATAAAAGAAGAGAACAGTTAAATGAATGAAAAAGTGTAGTTTAATATGAAAGGCACTGGCTTTGTTTGGATCTTGAGTTTGGGTCCCCATTCCATAACATTTTTTTTAAAAGATTTATTTATTTATTTCTATCCCCTTCCCCCCCACCCCAGTTGTCTGTTCCCTGTGTCTATTTGCTGCGTGTTCTTTTTTATCCGCTTCTGTTGTTGTCAGCGGCACGGGAATCTGTGTTTCTTTTTTGTTGCATCATCTTGCTGTGTCAGCTCTCTGTGTGTGCGGTGCCATTCTTGGGCTGGCTGCACTTTCTTTCGCCCTGGGCGGCTCTCCTTTTGGGGCACACTCCTTGTGCATGGGGCTCCCCTACACAAGGACACCCCTGCGTGGCATGGCACTCCTTGCACGCATCAGCACTGTGCATGGGCCACCTCCACATGGGTCAAGGAGGCCTGGGGTTTGAACCGCGGACCTCCCATGTGGTAGACGGACGCCCTAACCACTGGGCCAAGTCCGCTTCCCTCCATAACATTTTTGTGAGGCTTAAATAAGATATTTATAAAGTACCTTGACTAAAGTAGGCCTCAATAAGCATTAGTTCCCTTCTCTTAAATTTTCAGTTTCCTTTACTTTCCTCCCTTCCTCCCTCCCTCCATCCTTCTCTCCCTTCCTTCCAATGATTATTGCTTGCTTTTTCCATGCCAGGCACTCTGCAGATTCTAGGGAACAAAATAAGCATAGTTCTGACTCTTACAGTCTAATGGAGGAGAGAAATATTAATCAAATTATATCGCTAATGGGTGTAAAATTATGAACTTCAGATACGTGTTCTGAATGAACAGAACCCTTTTGTAATGTCATATGTCAGATGAACCTGACCTGTGGAGAGTGAGAGGCATAGTAATGCCCCAAAGGAGGGAAAGTGAGTTCCCCGATGAAGCAATAGCTCTTCAGAGAACCTGTGGCTGGAGCAGCCCTTGGAGGATGTGGCCAACTCAGGGAGGGAGGTGACAGTGGTACTAAGGCAGAAGAGTGATGCACTGCAGAGATTTGGGAGAACTATCACAATATATTTAGCAAAAAAATGTTTTGTCTTACAGGTAACCAATCAGTATCTTGTGAACTATTTCTAAAGAAAAGTTTCTTTTCCATTTGCAGAATTATGCATTTTTAAAATATATAAAAAGTTATTCACTGATTGACCTGAAGTAATGAAATTCAACCTATTTCTAGGATTCTACATACATTTGCATTAACATGATTTTCAAGAATCATACATAGGCAAATATTCATTGATGATTTTATGATTATTCCATATAAAAATTGAAAGGCATAGTCATTCTTGGCACATAAGTACTGTAGCTGACATGTAGGTGTCTGAAATAGGCTCAAAAATATATTTTACATAGAAAAATTTAAACTAATTGATAGAAAAGAGTTAGAGAAATCATAACCAAAATTGCAGTGAGATTCTTCTTTCAGTGTACTAGTGGCCTTCTAATTTTCCAGATTATTTGGGGGGGGAATTGAATATAGAATTGAAGCTTCTATATATAACTGAGAAGTCTAAATGAAAAGATAGGTATCTTTTTCATTAATAGTTTTCAAAAAGGCAAGCAAGCAAAATAATGATAACAGAACTTTTAAATTGTTTTCCCCATTGTTCACTCTGGTGCTGTAGGGACTCTTTCGTGTTATGTACAGACTGTAGTAGAGACAGTGTCTAGAGCTAAAATGACCAGCTAAATTAGCCAAAACTTTGATTATTTCATCCTTGGACGGTATCAATGTGTATAAACCTATGTGGTTGATTTCAAGAATGAAAGTGCTTATAATTTTTTATGGAAAATAACTTTTTTTAAGTTTCAGTTATTCACCTTATAAATGGAGTATTTGGCATACTTGGCCAGATTTTATAGGCTGTTTAAACTTACAAACTTAAACTGCTGTGAGGGGATATTTGGAAATTAGATCATCAATTCATTTCTTTTTTTTTTACCCTTGTCATGATCATACCATTGATGCAACTAAATAGAAAATTCAACATTAAAATTAAGATAGTTTTTCACATTTACTGTTAAATATAGATCATACTGCTTAGTAATACATGTTATTGTCCCACATTATTTTTCGGTAAACGTGTGGTTCAACCATTTTTCAAAAGCACCAACCTCTTAAACAGCCATTAAAAAATCATCTTGCCCTTTCCTTGTGCCTTATAGAATCTACATGAATACATCCTAAACTATAGCTATTGTTGAGAATCCATCACCTCAGATGGGGAATTGAATATAACAAATTTGTTAGTATGAAATGAATGCAAAGCGGTCTCACTGAGATGAGGTTTATTTTTAGTTACTAACAATTTTTGAAGACTAAATTACAGAAAATAGCAATCATTTTCTAGTACGTAGGCTCTTAAAATTAATCAGGCAACTGTGTTAATAGCATATTTTTATTAATAACCTACATAAACACCTGTATTTATTCATCATGAATCTTCAAAATGATATGCTAGTCAAGGGGTGTCAAATTATCATCTGAAAATTAATAAATAAATTCTAGGAGCAACTTATTATTAAAAGTGAATCAACTACATTTTCAGTATATTCATTTGGGGAGAAACAGTGGCGTAGAGGTCTAGATTTAGACCACTTGGGTTTCAATATCCATTGGTTGTATGACCTCAAACAAGTTACTTAACTTCTCTATGCCTCAGTTTCTTCATCTGTGAAATGGGGATTTTAATAGTAATAATACATAATGATTGCTAACATTTATTTAGCTCTAACTTTTTACCAGGTACTGTTTTAATAGAGAGAGAAAAAAATTATATGCCTTCTACTACTGTAGGATCAATTATACATTTAGTCTTTTTTTCTCATTTAATCTTTATATAAAACTTTTTATTTTGAAATAATTTCAAACTTACAGGAAAGTTGCAAAAATAACACAAAACCAATACAGAGAACTCCAATATACCCTATACTCAGATACCCAGATCTACCAACTTTTAATGTTGTGCTACAGTGGTACCATTCTTTCTATTTATCTATCATCTATCTATCATCCATCTCTATTTTCTAAACACTTGCGAGTAGATTGCCTGCATCATGCTTCTTGAATACTTAATACTTTCATGTATATTTTATCCATTTAATCTTTATAACAATCCTGTGAGGCAGGAACTATTACTTTCCCCCTTTCACAGATAAGAAAACCAAGAAACCGAGAAGATAAACGACTTGCCCCAGAGGTAGCTAAGTACCAAATCCTGAATTTAGACCCAGATGGTCTAATCCAAAGTCTGCCCTCAACTACTATCCTACAATGCCTGATGCACACATCAATATAAGGGTGTTATTTAATACAAGTATGAATGTATATATATGGTCTATACCACTTAGACCATAACATGATTCTAGTAAATACTTAGTGAACATTAGTTACTATTATAAATTTCTTGTATATTTTACTATGTCTTGTTTCTTTTATTGCATTAAGTATTTAACTTTCAACAATATTTCCCTTTTTTTTAAATACCATCTTGTGCTTCATTTTTATGGGATTTAATAAGTTTATATTGGAGTCACACACTTTTGGTTTCTGTAATTTCTATACCAGAGGTCAAAACAGTCACAATCAATTTTTTAAAATCATTCATTCATTTATTCTACAGGTATTTATTGTTCATCTATTACATGTATGGTGCTATTCTAGAAACTATTTCAGGACATTCCACAGAGAACAACAGACAAGGTGATGGATCTCACAGAGTTTACCTCCTAGTGAGCCATTTTATCATTGACTTTATCCAACCTTGAGCCTTTAATCCTGGGAAAAAGTGCCACTACTAAAAATAATCTTTCACTGGTAAACACTTGGGAGATGCATTACACAGGCCTGTGTGCCCTGTGGCACTGGCTTTCCCCCGTGCACTTAAACTGCTTCAGACCAAACACCTGACAAGCCTGCCACCCACATGTACCAACCTGCCTTCCACCAGCAGCTGCCATACACAACAAAAAGGCATTGCAAGATCTCTGAGAATTGAGTCCAGAAAAAAACCCATTCTGAAAAAATATGCTTAGTCATGTTTTTTTTTACTGACACAAGAGTGGATATCTCACAAGTCAGCTCATCCTTCTCATTATTCCCTGGAGAAAAGCCATCAAAATTCCTCAGTACAAATTGAGGATTCAAATTCCTGAAAACATAATTTTACTCTGTTTTATTTCCTTATGTTGTTTTCTCTTGTACATCTTCCTTAAATTTTTTTTCAACTTTCCCCTGTTATCAATATCTTGTAAAATGATTAATTATAATAGTAAAAGCTTTTCATATCAGATTATGCCCTTTGAGTGTAGAAGGAAAAATAACTCATTATTATAACAATTATATTATTTAGGGTACTTTTTCAGTAATTTTGTTATTTGAGGGGAAATCAATGAGTTTCTTCCTCTAAAAATTTAAGGGAGAATGCTTGTGTTTCTTTTTTTTTTTTTTTAATTTTTTTAATTATCTTTTTTTTTAAGTTAATAGATCACACACAAAACGTTACATTAAAAAACATAAGAGGCTTCCATATACCCCACACCCCACCCTGCATGTGTGTCTTTATTCTGCAATTCTGTTGCTCTCTTAATTACTAAGGAAGAAAGAAAACTTACATTAATTAGCCATTCACAAATTTAACATCCAAAATCTTATTTAATTCTCATGACTATTACACTAAAAGTAAGTATACTTAATCTCCATTTAACCAAATGAAAACAGATATTCAAAAAGTCATGTAGTGGGCCTACTTTCACTGAGATAGCAAAACCAGGGGTAGAAAAGTTCTGTCCAGAAGGCCATGTCCTTCCCACAAAACCAGTTTTTTACTTTACCAGAGTCGTGAAGGTGAACTTAAAACCAAAGCTGTTCAAAAGAGAAAGCAGCTCTGAACACTTTTTTATAGATCCTAGTTTTACATCTATTGCATTAATATTAGCACAAAGAATTGTCTTTATATTCTCTCATGTAATTCATCAGAACACCATTAAATTAATAGCCACTCACAACAATTTTAAATCAACCGCACCTCTCTGATGAAGTGCTACATTTTAAACAAATTGCTTGATAATTCCATTAAAAGGAATAAAAATAATGTAATTGGCATAAATGAGATTAGCACATTTCCCCATTCATTTTATGATAAACCATTTATATCATCATCACCGTCATCAAATAATATATTATTATACACTATACTTCATAGAAGAAGGGTAGGATTTGGATTTGGATTAGAAAATGTAACTAAAATGGAAGCAAGACTTATTGAGTAGTTAAAAGGTCATTAGCCAGTGAAAAGAGTAACTGTTAAAAAGTATTTTTGTTTTTTTTTTTCTGGGAAAGGGGTGGGAATGAGGGAACAAGAGACTTTCACTTTTTATTTTTAAAATCTTAAAAAAAAAAAAGTTACAAGCCATTTTAACTTACTGTAGAGGTGTTAAGTATGTTCTTAGGTCCTGATTTGGAAAACCTTTGTATTCATTGGTACAAAAAGTGGGCAAAAAGCAAAAACCTACAAATATTCTGCATGACTTTGATTTTATTCCTTCTAAGACACCGCACACATTTTTTTCCCTTTCCAAATGTCTCATAAGTCTAATTGAAATGGCAAGGAGAAAAGGCAATAAATGTGGACCTGTTTATTGGTAGAGTGTTTGACTTTGCTATTAATTATGTAATGGCTATGAAACAACTTGCATACAGAAATTTCATTTTACCACATATGGGGGAAGAATATTCTTTCATCTTTCCTATATAAAATGAAGCACAGAAAGATGATGAACCCAGAGTTCCACAATGATTTGTACAGCCATGTCCAAACCCCAGACTTTGAGTCTAATAGTCTTCCAGTTGGTCAAAATTTCCTAAGTTTTCACATTCCAGTAGGTTGCATACTTTCAGTTTTCCATCAGTGATCATCTTACCTATTTCCCTAGATGACTAACATTCATAATTGCCTTTGAACTCAAACTTAATTGTAGCCGTATTAGTGAGCTGGCAGGCCTTGCAATAGGCTCTCATGGATAATAATAATGATGTTCAGAGCGGGGGAAAAGCTCAAATTGTGTTTTAACAGTGAAACTAATATGTACTGTTCACTCAACATGACCATCCTACTTTCTCCTGAGCTTTAACCATGAAATACCCAAGTTCCTCACTGCAAACCTAAGATGTGTAAGTTTTTCTTACTCGTTTGACTTGGAATTTTTAAATCATCATCTTCATCAAATAATTCTTAATATAAATTATATTTTATAGACAAAGAGAGGAATTTGGAATGGTAAACATAACTGAGAAACTAGCAAAATACATTCCTTATTTAATAGGCCATGAGCCATTTTAACTACTGTGGAGGCGGTATGTTGTTCTGCACTGATTTGGAATATCTAAAAGTGAGCAGAGTCTGTCTAAGGAAACAACCATGGAAGTGTTAAGATGTTTCTCACTCAGCGTAAAATCCTAATAGATGTAATTGACTGAACCACATCCAGAACTGTTATATATATATTTATATTTCTGTACCCAAAAAAAAAAAGTGATTTATTTTATAAAGAGACCCTATGACACATACCTATCTATCCATCAATCTCTCTCTCATGGCCATATTTATCTGACAGATATTAAGTAATGAGATTTATTATTACAGCCACAGAGGATATGCCTACTTGTAAAGTTTTACTGACAGGTTACATGGAGTAATTTATAGTTCATTTTGTCTTACAACCTAATGCTTTAACTAGACCTTTGGCTTCTGCACATTTTGGATACAGTGAAAATATAAACAACCATTTTTTTAAAAAACTTCCTGGAAGTCTTAGGGATCCAATTATACAATGTTATGAAGAGGTAAGAACATGATGGGGTTTTCCCAGAACATTTTAAAAAATCAATTAGGGTAGTACCACATCAATTTAAAATCAACTTTCCCTCCCAAATCAGGGTAAAACTTCATGGTGATCAAATATTTAATTTTAAAGTAATTGCTGAGTTGAACTTTGATTAACAATACCACAGATTTGAAGAAAATTTGTTAGGGTTCCTTGAGGTCATTCTTATGAGATTAAATTTTTAAAAAAGACTGACTTCACAAAGGGCCATGACCTTTATAAAACCGGCTGGCTTGTACATTCAACTAAGTTGTCATTACTACACTTCACCCTTAAGAATCATGAGAACAACTTGTTCTGAATCTTCTGGCTGCCTCCCCATGCAGAATGAGCATTCAGTGTCTTTGTGATTACCCTATAAATAGCACTTGACTGGGTTTTGGCTTTTTTTTCTCCCATAGAGCAGCTAATTCATTTTTCTTTTTAATAGATTTATGATCAATATCAATGTTTCATCTCAAAGTGTGTATTATGGCAAAAGGGAAATTGGAAATTGATTTTGTACATCTTTATACTCTTACCAGGACATGCGTCTTTAGGATGAATCTACTCCTAAGTAATGCATGTTTTTATATTTATGAAAAATGTTTCCTTAAGTTTTTGCCAGTTTTTCAGTATTTAGATTTCTTGACATAGTAATAGATAACCATATGTCAACAGCTCATTTTAGTTTTCCTTTAATGATTTTAGAAAGGGAGGTCTGAAAGAGCTTGAGTTTTATCAGGAGAAGATGAAGATTTTAAACATGATAGAACTGATAATCAATGTAAAAAATATTATCTTGAAATTCTATAGGGGAGCATGACAGTAGATCTGTGGACCAATGGAAGTTTTAAAACAACAAATGAACAGATAAATGATATCTCTTTAGATCTTCTACCCATTACCACCCTCCTCCTTTTTTCTTTTCACTATTGTTCCACTCAGTTCTCCTAAGTGTTGTTACTGGATGAAAAAGCAAAGCAGCGCCCCCTTCAGAAGTATTCATATTTACTTCTGTTGATTCAGGAAAAAGCAGAAAGGAGCACTTTTAGTTTTAACGTATAAAATTAAAATAAAACTCAGACACAAGATGTTTAAGCCCTCTCAAATGTGTGCCCAAGGCTGGTAATTTGAACTCTGGTTTGCAAATAATACTAATTCTCTACAACATAATATAAATAATCTGCCTATCCTGTCTCATATGAAATATGAATTGTGGAAATAATGTTTCCTGTCCTGAAGATATTGTGGCACTTGCTCTCATGGCCTGGAGCCAAACAGCACAGGATAAAATTACATGTGGCAAATAGCATTTCCAACCATGCATAGGAGAGCGGGAAGTTTGGATCCACCATGTTGGAACAGAGCCTCCCTTGCTGCAGTGATGGGCAAGGACAGCTGTAAATACTCTTGCTGTGTCTCTCCAGTTTCTTTAAAATATAAATTACTGAAACATTAACATTAAATGATGTAGGTTTTCCTGAGTTTATGTACCATATGCATATTATAGTATCAATATTTTAAACTGTACAGAAAAATTTTAACTATATTGGTTTAGCTTTAGAAGTATCCACATTGCACTCATTTCCCCATATATCTCAAGTCAATATTTGATCGTTTTCAATTGTTTGCATTTTTGCTTAGTGGACTATGAATGGACATTCCTTTGATAACTAATTAATCATTCTTGCCATTCCTTTTCATAAATCATATCAGGAATAAGTCTTGCTGCTACTCCCACCAAAGTCACCCTTGGAAGCAAGAGTAATAATATTCACCCTGCCCCTGCCCCATAAGTTAAAACTACATTTACTTGGAAAAATGTTTAATCATGAGGGAAGGGCAAGAGTTCTTCCTTCTTTTTTTAAATAAAAATTCTTCCCTCTCGAATCATTTTTATTCCAAACTCTCTTGCATAACCATTTTATTCAAAACTCTCTACCCTTCTCACATCCCCAAACGAGAGCAAGAAATTTGGTTTTGTTCTTTCAGAGGCAGAATTAGTATAAGAATACTACAGAAATTTTCTCTTGAATATATTTTTCAACAACCATCCCAGTGAGCCATATCATTGGAAATCAAGGACAGCTAAGAAAAGTTAGTGCTCTCAAGATCCTCTAAAATGTGATCCCTTTCTGTCTTTTTGTTGTATTGATAATCATTTACATGAAAAACTAGTAGGGCATTCAATATCATTTCTTCATTACATACCACTAGCAGCCAATCTTGGTAAACAAACTGATTAAAAGTTTATCTGTCACCCAGAGGGTTTCGCCATCCTCTAGGCTGATTCACTTGTTTGGAGTCAAGGCGCAGTTTGAGGTCACTGAATGGAGATGATGAAGCTAATGCTTCACAAAACAGAAAATTAAAAGACTTGTGTAAAACTAAGGCAGAAAATCCTCACTGATTATTGCCAACTTGTGTGATGATTGAAAGGAAAGCCCAAAATGGATGGTTTCCATTCATGAGTCACAGAAGCCACAGGTTGTACCACACTACCACCCCCACCACCCCCGGCTGTCTCATTGCCTCCTGTGGTAAGAACCAGCTGCCATGCCCTGTATTCACCTGGTGACCACGATGACTAAGACACTCATGCCAGCTGCCACAGTGACCACACGGATGTTTAAGGCAGTAGTTCCACAACTGTGTGTGTCAGTTGGGATTGGGGAGGGGCAAATTCCAAGGACTGGAGCAGTAAACAATTCCATTCTAGCATGGTCCATCTTGAACTCTAAGGATATGTTTTTATAACTGGAGGAGAGCCAGATCATGGAGGAGGGAAACCCAAATATTGACTTTATTTGCCTCTGAAGATTAATTATCCAAACACAGTTTTCTGATGTTGAGCTCTACAAAAGGTCGTGTGAAATCAAGTTTCTATTAATGGTCAGATTAGAATCTGATCCAAGCCCTCAAACAATCAGAGCTAGCCTTTTCTATTGCCATTTCTTAGATCTGAGATAGATTGCTCTGAGTATATAGCTTGTTTTTCTGAAACTTTGAACCTGATGGCTAATTCATTTTGCTGCTCCCCAGATCCTGAAAACCAATGTTGAGAACATAATTTCACATGCAGAGGAAGTGTTTGAACATAGAGCAAGAGTAGGTACTCACGCTGTGATCTGAAGTTTCAATTCTCTCACTCTTCCCAAATCCTCTTTTCCTAAAATATATTCTCTTAATTTAAGCCTTTAGCCTTTTAATATAGAAACCTCTGCCCTCCCCTAAGATATGTAATCTGTCAGTAATCATGAAAATATAAACCTGTACTCACTTTTTATTTGGCGATGGCGTTTTTATCTTATTCTTACCCACAGTTATTTTCCTCAGAATCCCTGTAAATAAGTACTTTTTTAGGGCTAAGGATTATGGACGTAGAACAAAGAGTAAAGTTAAATTCTTACTATGTGACAAAGAAATAAAGTTGATCTCACTCCTGAAGGGTACTTTTAGAACTTCATATTCAATCCAAACCCACTAAATTGAAATAGAGATTGAAGGGACTAGGTGGAAAAGCAGTTAACATTTCAACAAACAAATGGGGATCATCTTTCTGGAATTAGATAGTTTGGCTTGTACAACACTGGTTAAACATGAAAGGGTAATGTTTGTGCCTGACACACTGAACTAACTGCTTAAGAACAATTTGTCCATGTGGAAAAAATGGCCATTGTAAGTTTGCCAAGTTGAAGGTAAGAAGGGTGGCTGGTGAAATGGGAAGCAAAGAGGAAAGATTCAGAGAGATTAGTAAAGTATTACTGAATAAAGATAGTTGCTGTATCACATAAAGGAACCAAGCCACAACAAAGAAATCCTTCTAAGAAAACATATATGTGAACGTATATGTGCAAACACAGACACCCAGAACTCTCGCATGCTTTTGCTCATGCCAGCAGCTTCTCCACTCACTTTGGCCTAGATTTGTTTTGAGAAGTATTATTTGAATAATTGAAAAGCAATATTGTTAGACTTGATGCTAGGTCCAGTTTAGGATCTTGCATTTTTAAATTCCTTTAACATATATAGCTCAGAACTCCTTCTAGACCAGAGTGTTCTAAAACCTTATCTTACAACTGTTTCAAGAGACAGTCTACAAAATTTAAAGAGTAAATTTTTATAGTGGAGTGAAATCAACTTAAAACATCTGAAACTTTACAAAACAATTTTAGTCTCCTACACAAATGCTGTCTTCTAAACCTAACTCCATTTTGTAATTTTTTTTCTAGTTTGAGCTGAGTTTAGAACATTGTGGGACTCGAAGTCAAATTATCACATTTTACCTTCTTTGAAATTCCCTTTTACCTTTTGACAGGAACCCCTTCCTTTCTCAATAACTTTGTAATTATCAAAGCTCTTGAAAACTTTCTCAGAAATCTTCCCTACCATTCATTCCCTCTTTTATCACCCTACAAAAATTTTGCCTCAATTGGAGCTTATTTCTTTGAATGTATCAATTTTGTCATTTTAAGTCAAAAGTCATAAACTCCTATGTTATGACTAGATTGTAAATTCCTGACATAACATTTCTCTTTCCTGCTTTTTATGTTTTGTCTGAAGACTCATTAATGTGCTCTTAAATGTAACAAATACTTACTGACAGCTTTCCAACAGGCCATTCTATATGTCTTCCACTCATCCCTTCAGCAATCATTTGTTGAGTACCTTGTATGCACCAGGCACCATGCTAGGCTCTAGATAAACCAGGGGAGTGAAACTGACTTAGTCCCTTCCCCGCAGATCCTACAATCCAGGGATGAAGCTTACATAGAAAGACCTTTTCCTGACACACTTTATCCAATGAAGGCACATGCATTTATATAATCAATTTGATTAACATTTTCCCAGATGGTCTTCAGACTGACTTGTAGTCTACTAGCTACAAATCAAGATTTTCTTCTTATGCATGACAATTTTAATGAGAAAAATTTTGAATCACCTTTTGTACCTTCAGAAGCCCTGGTGATCCATCCTGGGGAGATTGTGTTAACTGAATGCTACCCAGGCCATTCGTAGTAGACGTCTGTGTGTTTCAGTTGCTGACTATCTTTCTCACATTGTAGAAAATGTCATCAACGAATTGTGAAATGTTTAAACATCACTGAAACTAAAATTACACTTAAATCTACCTTTAAGTCCAATGAGTCATACTGACTTGTTACTCTGCCTGCCACCCCCAACCCTGCCCAAAGTGAATGTTTGTCTCTTAGGGTGGTCTGCCACCTATCCCGACTGGCCTGCCGTAGTGACTGTCCATGTTTCATCCTTTCTTGTCACTAAGAAATCTTGGAGTGTTTGTACCTGCTTCAAGAACAGGGAGGACTATCACTCTGTTACTTACGAAGGGCAGAGTGAGGTAGATGAGTGGAATGGGACTTCCTTGATATATACTTGTTACAGAATTTTGGCTTCTGAAGCATGAGAATGCATTATCTCTAGAAAACAAAAGCCAACAAAATCTTTAAAGGAAAAATATATTATATATATATAAATATAAAAATGAAGAGTGGCAATTGGTAAGGAAATATGATGTATTGTTGAAGGCCACAAAACAGTATTTCCCCTTCACTCATTCTTTACATCATTTTTCTGGACCCAGAACTTTCCCTGCAGTGATTTATAAGATTCCTAATTTAACCATCCACCAACAAAGAATGGTAGCAAAATTCCTTGGCAATCTTTCAAAATTTTTCTTTGACACACTTCAGTATGACCAAGTTCATCTTCAGCTATTTTATTCATCCTCCTTGATCTGTTACATAGTACAGGATTCTCTAAGAACATGCCAAGCTTCTGGTTCCATCTATAGGCCTGTGTTAGAGAGTCCCACCTCAAAGTGTCACATCTAGGCCTTTGTGATTCGGTGCTGTGTTAAAGAGGAGGCGATTTTGGAAGGTTTGTTGGGGATGGAGATAGATGGTGAATAATAAGTAAAAATACAATCAAAATTTTGCTGGCAGGAAAACAGAGTACTAAGGTAGCATTTCCATGTATCCACTTAAGGAGGGGTTATTAAATAATGCAGTTTTATGTGTGTGTGTTTGTGTGTGTATACATCTATATCTGCTTGCGCTATACAGTTGTGGGATAGGGATTAACTTAGTGTATAATTATATTCCTGAAGGTTTTACAGGACTGTTCTCTGTGTGTTTATATGTGTGTGTGTGCAGGTGTTATAAATGTGTGTGTTGCTTGACCCTCACTTGCGGCAAGCTTAGAAAAGGCTATTTCTTGTTAATATATCTCCATAATTATGGAAAATGTCTCTCTAGAGCCAGGGGTGGCAGAAATATAGGTTGAAACCCTGGTGTGGCTGCACAATGTCCTTTTGTATATATGCAGCCTTTCCCCAGACAGACCTAGCACAATAAGTTGGTTTAAATGGTTGGCTCCATCTGTGTGGTAACATTGCATCGGACATCTGTTTAATGAGCGCTTGATGCTGAAAAAGAAGGGAGAGCCTCAGTATGGAACTAGATGGAATCTGGGGGCCCCTGCCCAGCGTGTGTATGTGTGAACACACAAGCTCACAAGGTTTACCGCTCTTGTCAGCTGTTACTACCTTTTATTTTTATCTGGATCCTGTTAACTTGAGATTTGTTCTTAGCTCATGGAAAAGGTCTCCCTTTGTTTTCTTCCTACAGATAGGAGAAGTCTATTGGCAGAGTTCTTCAAAGGCTGTCAAGTCGGTAGCATCATGGAAATTTGGCAGTAAGCTAAGTACTAGGAAAGATATAAACATTAGTTTAGGTTATTTTCACAGGCAATTGTTCCACAATTTTTCATCCCTTTATTTTAGCAGTTAGCATAATCACAACCATTGCTTGTCTATTCTTATCATTGTGTAGTCTGAGTAACTGTGAAATTTAAATTTAAATTGGATATATAAACATTATTGCAGAACATGAATATATCATCAAAGGCATTCTCAATTGTTCAGTTTACACCTCTTTAAACTCAATACAAAAAGCCAAATTGAGGCCTGTGTTTAAATAAAAATTGAGCAACTGGTTTATTTTGATGTACTTAGTATCTGGTAATTTTGTCTTTTTGCCTTTTAATCATTTTTAATTGCTTTGAGTGTTGTCAAAATGCATACTCACCATAATCTGTTATAACTACAAGTAGGAACTTTGTGTCTCTAATAAAAAGAAGATGCGTATTCTAGGTAATTGAACCCACCTTATATAAGTCGGGACTTTCTGGGAGTGGTACAGATTAATATAGAAAGAACTATGACTTGGTCTTTGAATAGTGTCTCAGATAGTAATGATCTTGAAACTCAATTATTTTACATTTTGCACTTTGAAAATACTGTGGCACATCAAAGTAACATAAAAATGGGTCTTCTAAGATGATTTTTTCTAAAGATATTATGTAAAATCCACTGAGTTCTCAAATTAAAGACAACCTTACAATTTTTTTAACTGCTAAATTTTTTAGCCTGTAATTCTTTGTCACCACATAATAGCAACCCTTGCTCTGCTATCAACTAAAAGTGGAGAAGGGAATGGAACTAATAAATTTTGAGCACACACTTCATGGTGAATGCTACATTCATTGCTTTGCGTATGCTCTTTTGTGCAACCATTATATCTATCACTTCATGTAATAGTTGCAACAACCCAGTGACAATATCTTTATTTTATGTATGAAAAATCACTGACACTCAGAGAGGTTTCACAGAGCCAGAAAGCAAGTCAATTATCATAGTAGAGATCCAAACCAAGATCAAAATTGTTTAGCAACCTTATAATTATATTGCTTTCAATGTCTAACCGTCCTTTCTACATAAAATACTCTGTCAAAGATAGGAGTTGTAATTTATCCAGTTTCTAAAACAAGAATTCAAGTTAGTACAGGCGTACCTCAGAGATGCTTTGTGGGTTCAGTTCTAGACCACCACCACAGTACTGCCATAAAGCAAGTCACACAATTTTTTTGGTTTCCCAGGACATATGTAAGTTATGTTCACACTATACTGTGGTCTATTAAGTATACAATAGCATTATGTCTAAAAGTACAATGTACATACCTTAATGTAAAATACTTTTTTTGCTTAAAAATGTTAACCATCATCTGAGCTTTTGCGGGTGGAGGATCTTGCCTTGATATTGATGACTGCTGACTGATCAGGTTGGTGATTGCTGAAGGTTAGGGAGCTATGGCAATTTCTTAAAATAAAACAATGAAGTTTGCTGCATTGATTGACTCATCTCTTCACAAAAGATTTCTCTGTAGCAGGTAGTGCTGTTTGATAGCATTTTACCCACAGTAGCACATCTTTTCAAAACTGGAGACACTCCTCTCAAACCCTGCCACTACTACATCAACTAAGTTGATAAAATATCCTAAATCCTTTACTGTCATTTCAACAATTTTCACAACATCTTTGTCAGGAGTAGGTTCCATACCTAGAAACTACTTTCTTTGCTCATCCATAAGAAGTAACTCCTCATCTGTGAAAATTTTATCTTGAGATTGTAACAATTCAGTCACATCCTCAGGCTCCACTTCTAATTCAAGTTCTCTTGAATTTTTACTGCAGCTGTAGTTACTTTCTTTCTCTACTGAAGTCTTGACCCCTCAAAGTCATCCATAAGGATTGGAATCAACGTCTTCCAAATGCCTCTTAATGTTGATATTTTGACCTCTTCCCATGAATCACAAATATTCTGAATAGCACCTAGAATAATGAATCCTTTACAGAAGTTTTCAGTTGATTTTGCCCAGAACTATCAGAGGAATCATTATATATGGCAGCTATTGCCTTACGAAATGTATTTCTTAAATATAAGACTTGAAAGTCAAAATTATCCCTTGATCCATGGGCTCCAGAATGAATGTTGTGTTAGCAAGCATGAAGAAAACATTAATCTCATTGTACATTTCCATCAGAGCTCTTGGGTGACCAGGTGCATTTGTCAATGAGCCGTAATATTTTGAAAGAAATCTTTTTCTGAGCAGAAGTTCTCAACAAAGAGCATAAAATTTACATGCTGTAAACAGATGTGCTGTTTTCCAGGCTTTGGTTTTCCGTTTATAGAGCACAGGCAGAGTAGATTTAGCATAATTCTTAAGGGCCCTAAGATTTGCAGAATGGTAAATGAGCACTGGCTTCAAGTTAAAGTCACCAGCTGTGTCTGCCCCTAACAAGAAAGTCAGACTGTCCTTTGAAGCTTTGACGCCGGGCATTGATTTCCCTTTAGCTCTGAAAGTCCTAGATTGCATTTTCTTCACATATAAGCCTATTTCATCTACACTGAAAATCAATTTAGTGTAACACCTCCATCAATTTATCTTAGCTAGATCATCTGGATAGCTTGTTGCAACTTCTACATCAGCACTTGCTGCTTCACCTTGCACTTTTATGTTATAGGGATGGCTTCTTTCCTTAAACCTCATGAACCAACCTCTGCTAGCTTCACATTTTTCTTCTGCAACTTCCTCACCTCCCTCAAACTTCATAGATTTGAAGAGAGTTAGGGCCTTTCTTTGGATTAGGCTTTGGTTGCAAGGATATTTAACAAGGGGTATGTGAGCTTGAATTTAAGTTAACAAAAAAAGCATTATTCTTGTAGGCACATGTTTGTGCAGGTATGATATATTTAGTAAATAATACACAATATAGTGTGAACTTAGTAAGGGGTCCGTGGAACAAAAAAGGTTAAGAACCCTAATTTTAAGGGAACATTGTGACTCATTTGATCTTCTGTCCAGAACATTAAAACTTTCTCCATATCAACAATGCAGTATTGCTTTCTTACCATTTGTGTGTTCACTGGAGTAGCACTTTTCATGTCCTTCAAGCACTTTTCCTGTGCATTCACAACTTGGCTAACTGGCACAAGAGGACTAGCTTTTAGTCTCTCAGCTTTCAACTTGCCTTCTTCACAAAGCTTAATCATATGTAGTTTTTTATTTAAAGTGAGAGACATATGACTATTTCTTTCATTTGAATAATTTGAGGCTATTGTATGATTATTAATTGGCCTAATTTCAATATTATTGCATCTCATGGAATAGGAAGAACCTAGGAGAGGGAGAAAGAAACAAACGGCTGGTCAGTGGAACAGTCAGAACACAAACAATATTTGTCCATTAAGTTCACTGTCCTATATGAGTGCAGTTTATGGTATCCCAAAACAATTACAACAAGAATGTCAAAGACCACTGCTTACAAAGCACAGATCACCATAACAGATATAGTAATAATGAAAAAAGTTTGAAATATCATGAGAATCATGAAAATGTGACACAGAGACATGAAGTGACCACATGCTGATGGAAAAATGCCCCCAACAGACTTGCTCCACACAGTATAGCCACAAACCTTCAAATGGTTAAAAACAAACAAAAAAAAAAACAGTATTTGCGAGACATGATAAAGCAAAGCACAATACAGCAAAGTATACCTATATATTCTTTGAGAGTGGTAGAAAGAAAGATTTAAATGTGTTTTTTAAGCTTTTTTTTTTTCTTTTTTCATGGCATGGAATCTTACATGGAAAACCAATATATAAAGCATAAAAACTGAGATAATCTAGTTGAAGGAGGGGCGGGGGCAAGGCAGGCTGAAATCCTGAAACTCTGACTTTTCCCCTTCTCCCAACCAGATGGCCTTTTAGCCTTTCCAGAGAGACACTTCAGATGAACTGCTACTTTAAATAATGTCAGACTTTAGAATGTATGCATGTATAATAGCAATATTGTTGGTAGACTGTGACCTTGAGTGTGTCACTTAGCCCTGTGGCTCTGGGCTTTCTAAGCTTTGCAGTGAGTAAAGATTGGCCTAGAGCAGTACATCTCAACCCTAGCTGCACATTAGCATTGTGGAGGAAGCTTTTTTGAAATGTCAATACCTAGGCCCCTCTCGCAGAGATGACAGTTTTATTCGTCTTTGGATGAGGCCTGGACATGAGTGTTTTTTAAGTGCTCCGCAGATGATTCTAATGTGCAACCAGAGCTGACAACCACTGGTCCTGCTGACCACCCTGTTTCCTTTCTAAAACTGATTGTGGTCATTGAAATGCTAATAAGGACAGTCTTAAAGTCTCAGCCATCCTGCTTCAGGAGATTAAGGAAGGGTCATTCTTGTAAATTTCAATCTCCTAGTGTCCATATGGTTCCTGGACTGGATTTAATCATATGATTGGCTTTTTCTATAAGAAACCAGAAGGAAAAGCTGATGACTTTAAGGGGTCCCCAGAACAAGAACTTATTCTTGTACTCATCTTCCTTTTCCAGGTCGTTTTATGTTTTCTGTCAGTCAATCTAAAAGCTACTAACTCTTACATATTGTGGAAAAGAACAATACTGTGTCCTCTTTCAGAATGACCGCATTTTTTTACTGGATTCCTTAGGGCAGGTACTGTGTCTTGTGTACTAATGTCTCCTGAGTGCCCAATATAGAGAGTGCCTTGAACGTAACAGGTGCTTCACATAATTTTTCAAATGAATGAAAGGTATCCAACTCCAGGCTAATAGAATGTTGAAAGCTGAATAGTGTTACATGAATACGGTTCCCTCCTAAAGCCCCAGTCTACCCGTTTCCACAGAACAATTTCAACATAATATAAAGCAAATGGGCTGTTGAGGTCCTCGGTACTATAGTCTCCTCCACCCCCAAACCAAGTTTACCTGTTGGGAAGAAGAGTGGTTGATTTGATAAAATTATAGCACCAAGGATAGAGATTGTCTCAAACAACCTATTCATAACATAGTTAGTAGAAGCACAAAAATGTATTCAAGTTAGAAACACTGCATTTTCACAATTGTTTTCTATGTGAGGTACAATAGCCTGCCTGTCTTGCCCAGAAGTCCATCCTGTAGTACCTCCCAACAAACCCAAGGGCACAAGCATAGTACTAGTCTCCATCTTAAGCCGGCTTGCCTTCTAGATTCTCACTTTAAGTTTCTGTCCTAGGTAAGCTATTAGAGTCAAACATTGCCTCTATATGGAATAAGATGATAGGAAATTTAGATATTTTTATGCCAATATATTAGGTACAGCAAAATATGAAAACCAGCTGTGGCCTCATACATGAGTGTGTTGAACTGATGTTGTCAAACAGGACTTACACCAAGGACAAGAATCAGGCAACAATTCCTTTGACAGTAATGGAAGAATGGCCTTAATTAGCACTATAGAATTAAACACTATGGAGTATCTTTTTTTTTACATTTTCACAGTGAAATACATTGTCCAAAAACAAGAAAACATGTGGTAACCATCCCTTAGTACCACAGCAGGGAGAGACGTTAATGTTCCTGTGCCACATCTAGGACTTGTTTGACTAACACCAACTAATACCAAACTTTCATGGAGGCCTACTTGTGGGCTCCTTGTTGACTGCAGTGAGAGTGATGAGGAGGAGAGCCTGGAAAGTGTTTATCCTTTTCTTTTCTCCTATGTAGTTCTGGTTTCTATTTCTATACCTAAGACATAACCCGTGAGCCCAGCACTCTTTTGCTTTCCCTCTCAAAAATATGAACTTTAAATCAGCCTTTTCGCAGGAGAAAATGAGCTTAGTAATCCCTGGTCTCGTTACGAGACACAGCATGCATCAATAAGCAGAATAAAATGCATTTAGCTTTGAGGCAAGGCCTGGACAATAATGATCCTGCAAAGCAGAGCTAAACTTCTAGATGCTCTGCCTGGGAATCTTGCCCAAGGCCTTTTTGGCTCTCATTTTTTGCTGTTTCATATTTGTTATTTCATTTGTATGAACAAGGTACCTTGAACTAACACTAACTTTCATATTTGAGAAATAAAAGGAAGACTTTTATAAGTTGCTGGAATTAAGCTCTCCAAGGAACATAGCTCCCCAATCCAGGTCTCAGATTTCCACATTTTTTAAGAAACATGCATATATATGGATTATCTACAAAGATATCCAACACACATCC
The DNA here is from genome assembly GCF_030445035.2 of Dasypus novemcinctus. Taxonomy (NCBI): domain Eukaryota; kingdom Metazoa; phylum Chordata; class Mammalia; order Cingulata; family Dasypodidae; genus Dasypus; species Dasypus novemcinctus. Next base: position 44,835,264 of record NC_080683.1, read on the forward strand.
TTAATTCTAGAAATTGTGCTACCAATTAAGGATCATGAAACTGTTTTAGGAGATGTGGTTTAATATAGCATTTATGAATCAAAGGAGAAACATGCAATATAATTTTGCTTATATTATATACAAGGCAACCCTGAGATTCAGAAATGTTAAGGAAAACAAGAATTGTTCCCCGTAAATGGGGAAAATGAACAAATCACGCTTTCTCATTTTAGAGTTTATAATCCAAAAATGATAGTTTGATCATTTTTTTAAAAGTTGCTTTGGGGAAAACTCAGACTGAAATTGTTGACGAATAAAAGTATATTTCTAAACTTGGAGATTTACAGTACAGTTCAAATCTAATTACAGGAATGACAGCCCAGAGCACAAAAGTGTGGGAAGTGCCTCAAGTTTTTAACTAAACTTTCAGCGAGAGCTTTTTTATCTAACACTCTAAGACAAATAAATATAATATGGAGTGATTTTACATAGTAAAGGATTTTTGAAAACATGCCAGCTGTCGGCCAGAGTGAGTAAGGAATGCTTTGATTCGCATAATTTTGTGTGCGCTTACATCTTCAAATGCAGTAGGGTGGGATCAAAATGAAAGCTTGACAACACGGTCCTTCTAGAAGCATTGTCATGATATCTAATCCTGTCAAATAATGACAACAACCAACATAAGACAGAAAAGGGAAAAAATACCCAAATGATCCTATAAAATACCTGTCAACACAGTAGCAATAGCACAAATGTCCAAGCTCTAATAGTAGACAATAAAGACAACCACTGAACACTCATAATGTCTATTTATAAAAATATTTATTTATAAAATAGACTTCTCTATTCCCTTACTTTCCCTCCTTTTTAATAATATGTCAATATTTTCCTCTATTTCAATACCCCCAGATAATTTATTTTTATGTAGAAATATTATCCTGTGAAACAAAGAAGTGGCTGTTCTTAATGGTTAATAATTTAATCAATTCACTTCTAAATTCAATTTTAGAACATATTCATTATTCCAAAAAGAAAAAAACCCATATCCCTTTTATCTGCCAATTATTGACACTTAGCATTGGAGTGGAACTTTTGTTACAATTGATGAAAGAATATTAAGGTATTACTTTTAACTATAGTTCTTAGTTTGCACTAGAAGTATTTTTACCATTTACCACTCTATTATTAATATCTGGTAATAGTGACATACATTTATTCTAGGACATGAAAGAGCATTCCTATATTTGTGCTATTAACCAGAGTTATCATCCACAACTAGGTTCTCTGTGTTGCACAATCCCATGTTTTATCCTCTAGCTTTCCTTCTAGAGACATACATAACCCTAAAAACTTCCCCTTTCAACCACATTCACACACATAATTCAGTGCTAATAATTACACTCACAATAATGTGCTACCATCACCTCCATCCATTTCCAAATATTTATAATCAACCTAATTAAAAATTCTGTACAAATTAAACATCAGATTCCCATTCTCTACCTTCATTCTATCTCCTGGTAATTATATTCCAAATTTTAACTCTGAGTTTGCTTACTATATTTTGCTTATATTAGTAAACTCATATAATATTTGTCCTTTTATGTGTGGCTAATTTCACTTTACATAATGTCCTCAAGGTTCATCGATTTTGTCACTTGTTATTGTAAGGCTGCTGTCAAACAATTTATGGTAATCAATAGTAAGAACAGACCCCATTACTCTAAAATTCCCTATGATTTTCATGTACTTCCTGTTTATTTGTTAATTCTAGAACTGTTAAGTTATGCATTAGGGCACACAGAGACATTATTTTTTATGTGCAATGTAAAACTTTGTTTGCACATACTTTCTTTATAAGAAAGTATTCTTTTAAGCTCATGTTTGATATGAATTGATGATAATAGTACTATGCTTTTTAAATAAAAGAACTTATGATATTTTAAGTACTTGCATATTTTGAAATTTATATGCAATGTGTATGACATACCTTCTTTTTTGTCCCTGTAGAAACCATTTTCCCAGCATTTTATCTTGAATCATTGTAGCCTGGTTGAGAATATGAAATGTGTCATTTGAGCAGAAGTTCTTTTTTTGTTTTACTATCAACTGACCCAGAGCATTCAACAATTTGCTGGTGAAAAGTGGCCCAATAGTCCCTAACATTGTAAACGATTGGTTGACTATATATTTTTTAATTAAATCTTCAACAATCAGGCTGCTGTTAAGGTTGAGTTTATTAAGTTTAGACATTGTTATTTAAATTTTTACAAAAGACTCATAACTAGGTTAAGTACTGTAAAATATTATTGCTTTAGAGCTAGCAGTGCCTAACCAAGTACTTTGTATAAAATAGAGGGTAACTCACTTTATGTAGAAAAGAGTCTACAGCATACTTTTACATAGATAATATTGTTATGATTTTGGATTTAGCTAGAAGGTGAAGTTTGAGCTTATGCAAATCAACCCCTTGGTTTTACAGGAGATACAGTTCTGAGGCACTTGCCCAAGGCCAAATTCTGGGGGCAGAGCTGGGGAGGGGCTGCCTTCCAGTCCTGTGAGAGTGCCCTCCTCTATCACATCACCCTCCCTGTGAAGTTCTGAAGCCAATTACAGAAGAATGCATTTTCACTACTTTGAGATGTCATCCCAAACCCAACTGGAAGGCAAATGTCCCTAATAAACTTAGTATCAGAATTGTATTTTGCCTTCATTTTAAAAAGGACAATTAATGTTTCAAAGATAACCTTTTCTTAAATTTGTGGTTACAATCAAATATTTGTATTAAAGCTGAACTTTCATTAGGAATATAGAAACTGACCTCTGTTTAGTTTGAAAGCCATGACTGGCTCTGAGCCGGTCAAGGTAAGAAGCACTGTGGAATACGGTAATGTTGCAAAGCAAATGCTTGGAGAATTTATTCCACATATACTATTTTGGGGAACCCAGCACTTCTTCCATGGCTCAATAACTGATACAGGGAATTGGCAGGAGCTAGCAAAAACTGATTTCAAATAAACCCACTCAATTACACTTTGAAGACTATTGTTTTTGGATGGAGTTGAAGAAGTTAGGGACTGAGAACTGATTTTTTCTTTTGATGTCTTGCAGAGTCAGAGGAAGATAGACAAGAACAGAGATATATTTAAGGTACACTCTTTTTCCTCTACAGTACATTTTATTTTATGGAATGAAATTTTAGCGCTGACTCCCTTCAATTGTTACAAAGGAAAAGGTCAACAGTTATGAAGTTGTCCATTAGACTCCATTCACACATAGGAAATGAACTGCCATAACGTAATGGTCTTAATCTTTGGGTTCTATTTCCCCATTTTTATAAATTTCCTTAGAACAGAAACACATTTCCTGCCCTATAAATTTTTAGCCAGTAAGTTTTTCAGGTTCTCTCAGTGATTTGATCATCAGTCCCCATACCCTCCTCTGTGATAATTTTTTATCATAGTGAAGGATAATGACATTATGTCATTTTAAGATGCATACATAAAACAAGAGGTCTCCCTCTATTTATTTATTTTTAAAGATTTATTTTTTATTTATTTCTCTCCCCTTTCCTCCCCACCAGTTTTCTGCTGTCTGTGTCCATTCGCTGTGTGTTCTTCTGTGACCGCTTCTATCCTCATCAGCAGCACTGGGAATCTGTGTTTCTTTTTGTTGCGTCATCTTGTTGTGTCAGCTCTCTGTGTGTGCAGCGCCATACCTGGGCAGACTGCACTTTCTTTCACGCTGGGTGGCTCTCCTTACAGGGCGCACTCTTTGCGCGTAGGGCTCCCCTACGTAGGGAACACCCCTGCGTGGCAGGGTACTCCTTTCACGCATCAGCATGGCACATGGGCCAGCTCCACACGGGTCAAGGAGGTCCTGGGTTTGAGCCATGGACCTCCCATGTGGTAGGCAGAAGCCCTATTCACTGGGCCAAGTCTGCTTCCCCCTCTATTTATTTAGAGATGAATAAATCAGAGAAAAATGTATAATGAAAGCCTCTAACACATATTTACCTTCCAATATATTTTTCATCTCTTTCTTCTTATTTTCCTTCAACCGTATGAAGCAGTCAACAAATACTTATTGGGTACTTTGATGTCAGAAGTGTGTTATATGCTAGAAGGTTCTCAGAGGAATAAAGAATGGGGCCCCTGCTCTAAAAGCTGTAGTGTCTTCCAACCAGGCTCTAATAAACACAGGTGTTACTTAAGATAGCAGTAAGAGGATGGGTAGGAATGGGGTCCCTTGATCCAAGATTTGGGAGCAAGGCACGCTAAAATCCCTTCCTTCATGATCACATAAGATATTGGGGGTCCTCAGAAGTCCCATGATAAAGAAACCCAGGAACTGGCATTGCAACCAAAGATGCCTAAATTTTTTTAATAGAAAATTTTTTTGAGGCAGACCTATGAAAATCTCTTCGGATGCTGGTGTTTTATGAAAAACAGGTTGGGAAACACTGATTTAGAAAGTCATTAGGTTTTCTTTTATTAAGGTTTGAGTGTAAATTCAAAGTGCTGAAGGTGTGGAGGAGAGAAATATATGACCTAAGCTTGTAAAGAAAAGATTCTTAGAGGAGGTGGGGCTTTAAAAGAAAAGTATTGTTAAATGAAAGCATAATACTGAGAGGAGGAGAGGGAAACTACATGTGTCTCCCTCATTGTTGACAATGAGTATTATTTTGGGGACCACGGTGCAGACTATGATTACTTAGGACTTTGACTTTCTAATTTATACATTTCTCTATTGTTTGCTTGCTTGTTTTTATAAATAAGTGTGACCTGTAATCAGGAGATATTTTCCCAAAGCTCACTTATCAGATTGTCTAAGGATATATATATATAGATCTTTATTTCCATAATTATTTGATATATATGTACACATACATGCAATATTTACAAACAGATGTTTGTAAATATAAATGTTTTTGTCTTGGCCAAAAACAAGTTGAAACACCAGAGTCAAACTGCATTTTATACTTGGGAAGCACCTGTTGTTTATTTGTCTCTCAAGTGTGGTTGACTTCAAGGATGAGAATAAACAATGTGGTCTGTTACTAAGTTTACCCTTTGGCTAGTCATCCAATCAGTATGTCATGCCTTTCTCCCTGAAACTGAGGAACCGAGCAGCTAGCGGAAAAAGCCCAACTGAGTTTTCTAATGATAGTTCGGTTTCTGTAAGCAAACTAAAAAGCAAGAACCTTGGCTAACAGAAGAAAGCAATATGTTCCAAATGGGTAAAAAATTGTCCCACCTTCTATAATATGTGGTTCTCATATAGTTTATAGGTCATAGGTTACTGGTTACCACAGTCTATCAATAAGATCAATATTTTTAATTAGTAAAATTAAAAATCCATATCTCTATAAAACCTTTGTTTTACTCAAAAGGAAGAAAATTTTAAAGTCTTGGAGTCAGCAGTACTCCTCCCCTGCCCCTCCCCCCACCTGATGGCTTCCTCATCTGTCTGCTCATTGTGTCTGCTTGTTGTCTGCTTGTTGTCTTTAGAAGGTACTGGGAACCGAACCTGGGATCTCCCATATGGGAGGTGGGTGCCCAACTGCTTGAGCCACATCTGCTCCCCAGCAGTACTTTTTATAGATGTTATATATTTTTTTCCCAAGCATTGAATGTTGGAGATTTATTCTAAGAGGCATAAAAAAGTGTATATGTATGTGTGTGTATTAATACATTTGCATTTCTTTATTGGAGGACAGGGGCCTTGCAGAAGTCTGTTAAAAGAGTGAATGATTATAGAAAATTATTTTGAAATTGAGAACATTAAATTGCTTTCCATTTCCCAGAGTTGCAATGCAAAAGAGATATATGCTAGAAAACTTTTCAAGCACTTAGAATTTTACAGTGATATAAAAGTTTCTTGACACCCATTACAGATAATAGTACCTATTAATTCCCTATTGCTTTTCTTTCAAATACGGTTTTCCACCAAGCAATATTAGACATAGAAGACAAAGATCAATTATTCTTCAGATCATCTGATACTCATTTTGTTGAATACAAATGGCAAAACAGGAATAATAAAAAGGAAAATGCTTTTCTCTTAGGTCTGTCAATCATAATACAGTAGAACTTAGTTCTACCAAAGAAATTTCAAAAATGTATCAAAAAAAGTATACAGTGCCTTACATAAATATTTTCGTATGTTTAAATCTATTTTTGAGTAAAAATTACAATAACCCCACAATAAATTCTGAACTAAAAATATATTCACCAGGAGCCCTTTATCTCAAGCACTTGAGTAGGAAGAAACACACTGACAATTTTCTGGTGGATAAACTATAGAGCAGGAGAATTATGCTTTGATGAGACTGGAAACCACATTACTCTTCCTCATAATACTTTAAACCAAGAGTTGGCAATCTATGGCCTGTAGAACAAATCCAGTCCACCATCTGTTTTTGTAAATAAAGTTTTATTGGAACACAGCCATTCCCATTCATGTATTATCTATGGCTGCTTTTGCTCTACAACTGCAAAGTAGTTGAATAGTCGCAACAGAGGCCATATGGCTCACAAAGCCTAAAATTTTTACTGTCTGGTGCTTTACAGAAAAAGTTTGCCTGCCCCTGCTCTAAACATAGAACCTTTCTCCTTTCCCATCCTCTCCTACAGTAACTAGAAGGAAAAGGTATAGATAACCTGGCACCTCTTATGTCAAGAAGAGAAAAGCAATGTTTTTGTTTTGTTTTGTTTTGTTTTGCCAGGACAGTGCACTTGATACCTCTGGGTCTCAGCTAGCCTCACATTTTGAAGTGTTCAAGAATCAGAAACCATTTCTGGCTCTTTGACAGCATAGCTTTCCTGCTACTGTTCTCTGAACAAACATGGAGACATCAGAGTACCCAGAAACAATGGACTTTTTAACCAATGGGCATTAGGGTTCATTTAGTGTACTCCTGTTACCTTATTGATGAGAAAACCACTGTAGATTTCCATTTAAGATGGAAGAATGGGTGCCCATAAGAACTGAGAATTTGGGCCAAAACAGCCATACTAATACCACTTTCTCAGTTTACACCACTCATCACCACTTAACAAGTTTTCATTTCAACTACCACCTGAAACAGTAGCTACAAAAGTTAAGTAAATACCTCCAGAATTTTCAGTGGAGAGTAAATTGCTACATTAGATACATCCACAGTTAGTCTCATTTCCTTTTTCAGTGATGTTTATATCCATATAGAATCTCTAACTTCAATGTTTTGGCCAAAAAATAATTCTTGATGCATATCTATATGGCATCACCAAGATAAAACATACCCTTTACTTACTTACTGGACCCTGGAGGAAAGTCTACAGTTTTTAAAGCTGACTGTGAATTTATTTCTAGAGGCAGAAAGTGCATGTTGTCTAGCGTCTCTCCACTGCTTGCCAACTTATCTGATACATAAGATAAGTCAGTGGTTCCACACACTGTGAGGCTGGCTTTCAGCTTCCTTTTGACTGTGGTCATAAGGTCCCTTGTAGGCCACTCCCAAGAGAAATTTATCTTCTGTATTTCTTGGACAGGTACTTGCATGTGTGGTAGTTTCAAAGTTTATGGTTATTACTCTCTGGAGACATCTGTCTGAATCTGCTGGGTTTATTTTTTCCTGATGTTGTACCACATCATAAAGCCCACTGCCAAGGATGCATTAACTACTCAAGAAGATTTTCATTTTCTGCTGTTTTAGTCACTTTACTACTTTATTTCTGTAGGCAAAATAGAGTCGAGAAAATCAGTGGCAATTCCCAGCTCCATAGGCCTCCATAGTATAATCTGGCTTTAAATGGTTGCAAGTTTTTATTCTGTGGCAGCTTGAAAACATTCTCATTGCATGAGAAGTGGCGTGTCTTCTTGTACTATTTACCATGAAATGTGAATGCTGTCAGAAAACCTTTCGAGGATAATCTATTTGTAAAGCAAGTGGTTCATATGGATTTAATCAGTTGAAAGGAACCAAACGCATAATGAATTTTTATTATCAATTATAGTACTTTAAAACACCTTCTGTTTTTTTGTTTGCAGGAAAAAATACCTTCTGTTTTTACCCCCTTTTACTTTGGTTCCTAGAAATAATGTTTGTATAAATGTCCTACAAAACTTATATTTTTCATTTTCAGAGAATGTGATCATTATCAATATATTATTCATAGGAAAAAAGCAATGATGAACCCTCTATTTGCCTAATAAATCTACAACTTTTTTGTGGAAGAAATCATTCAGCTAGACAACTATTGTCAAACTTCTTATAATATATGTTTTCAACCTTTGCCATAGCTCACTTCTTACAAAAATGGACCCTTTCAAATAGAGCATGGAAAATTTAATCCACCTGAGTTCAGAGCTTCAAAACTACTAGATTGGATCATTTTCCATGGTGTCAACATTGAAATTATCTCATGTAGAGATATCTTAAAAGGGAAGACACATGAATTTCACAAATGTTGTCAGTCCCTCACCCTTATGGATAACTTTTGTTTCACTCATTCCTATAATTAGCATGTCCCTCTGACGCAGCCCCTTGCTCAGTTGTGGACAGGCAGATTGCCTGAACATTAGCATGGCCGCCTCTGTCAGCAGTCATTAGTGGTCATTTTTATGACGAATTAGAATCACTGCTTAGTCAATTTAACTGCAGCTCATTCCTGAGTTTTGACTGCAGCCAAGCAACTTCACAGTGCCACTGACCATTCATTTAGGACAGCTATAAGCAATTTCCCATCAATTAGAATAATGTTAGGGTCCAGCTCACCAGAGCTGCTGTATGTTGAGAAGATGCGATGTCTAGTTGGCCTCGAGAACATCCACGTACACATTCCAGCCTAGCTATGGCGTTATTCTAACGTGCACACATTCAAACCTAACTCTTGCCTTATTCTTCAGGTGGATTTGCTTAGAAATAGTCACATTACCTGAGCACCTCAGACCTTGCTGGGCATTGTTTTATGGTCTAAATTTCAAATGCCTGGCTTTATGAGCAGAGATTTCATATGATAAATCAATTTAAGTCTTTGTCACATCTGTTAGACATGATCATGAAAACATGCAGAGCCTACGTGGCAATCATGTGTTTAGGTGACATTCAACAGCTATTTTTAATTCAGTTCGGTATTTAGTACATTAAAACACAAATTCTTGGTTGGACATTACCTCCTTTAATCCTTACAATTCTAGGAGAGAGGCAATGAGATGTGTAGAAAAGCTTCTCTACACTCTGTGATTATACTGGAAAGAAAACAAATGGGCATTAGTTAGATATTCAACTTGCCTGCTGTGGCTGTGAAAGAAGGCACAGAAGGATGAAGTTCCATCATTATATCACATTTATTGTATTATTACTACATGATATTGTGCAGAAAACAGAAAGAAGGCCAACCCAGAGGAGCTTCCCTGGAAAAAAATAAAGGAATTACTGTTCTGCTGTAGAATCCCAAAAGCCAGACAAAGAGGTTTGGATGTGCTATATCAAGAGAAAGGAAGCATAAGTTTTAAAAGGAGGCATTTGCACAATAAAAGCCGTTGTCCTTTAGGGAAAAGGGTCAGGAAGACCTAGGCAGGCTGAAAAGCAAATGCGTCATTGCTTTGACTTGATGGGGCTTGGGATTTCACAATTAAATTTCGATAAATGTCACCTTTTCAGCAAGACCTCCCCTGACTACACTATCCAAAATTTCAGCTCCCCCATGTCTGCATCCTGTCCTTCTCTGCTGTATTTTTTTTATTCCTGAACAGTTATCACTTCCTAACAGTATACATTTTATTTATTTACAATGTACGTGGTCCATCTGTCCCACTAGAACATAAGCTCCATTAAGGGTAAGAGTTTTTGTCTATTTTATTCATTACTGAATTCCAGCACCTGGAACACTACCTGGCACACAGTAGACCCTGAATAATGTAGGTTGCATGGATGAATGAAGTTATTAGAACCTGTACCAGGCCCTATTCTGGTTGCTGGTGATCAAGTGGTGAAGAGATCAGGTTCCTGCCGTCATAGAGCTTACATTCAGATAAACAAATGAGTAAGATAATCTCAGGTGGCTCTGTTTGCTCAGGTAATAAGAACATGAAATAGAATTACTCAATAATGATTTCCTGTTGCATTGTAGATATAGGACAGTGGGAAAGATTGTTTTTTCATTTTTAGTTCATTGCCTCTGAACAATACATACTGGTTTTCAATTTCGTCATTTTTCCTGAAAAGGACACAGAAACAGGGCTTGGAGAGGTAAAAACCTGGCTGTGATGGATTTCTAAATTGCAGACCTTCAAGCTCTTTAAGAAATTCTGTTCTGTTCCCTTGATCTGTTCACCATCCCATTCTCAGCCATTCCATTCAGCCTTAGACTGCTACTAGGATGAAAAATGTGTTTTCGGGGCTGTTATGGAAGGTAGAGATTTTCAATTTCATTTTGATGGGCCATGATCAATTCAGTTCATTCCAGACTGAGTTTCTTCAAGAAATGCAGACTTGTGATGGGCACCTGGAGATAAGGCAGCAATTTGAGAAGAGTCTGGACCTTCCTATCACGATGCCTCTTTGCAAGGAGGTTGCAACCTCTTAAAAAATGCAGGCTGATCCAGACGTAATATGTTTATAGGTAAAGAAACATGGTAACATAGTTAGAAGTTCAGAAAATAAATATTTTTAATAATAATGAACACAAGAGATCCTAACCACTGGACAGATACCTATGAGGAGCCATGAGGTTACTTTCCAAACTTGAGATTCTGTGTCCTGTGAAGATAGCACAGATTGGATTTGTGGCTCAAAATAAAAAAATAAGCCTAGTGAAAAAAGAACGGTGGCATCAAAAGAAATCAGTCTTGTTCACCCAGAAATTCTCCAAAGAACCCAGATTTTCACTCTGTGTTTTTTAACTTAGAGAAAATAAAAGGCATGTAAGTAAGGAAATATTAAAAAAGAAGGAAAAAGGACTACAGTCTTTAAGAATAATTTCAGGTGTGTAAACAAGCAGATAAACCAGAGCATACCAAAAAAAAAAAAATAAGTATTTTTTTCTTGAAAGAAAAAATAAATGGAGAAGAAATAGTCCTACTGTTGGGGCCCAATTGTGCTAAGAGAGCACAGAAATCACAGCTATTCAAATCCAATCCTATTCCATCTTTTCCATCAAACAATGATTTTTAAACTACCAAGGAAAAAACTGTGGTTAAGAGAAAATGAAATTATAAAATGGGCAAATTGGCCATTTTTAGTGAATTTGTTTTGCAGGATTCAGACTAATTATAAGACATAAAAGTATTTGTGGATGAAATTGGAAACCTTTTATTAATAAACTTTAATAAATCTTGGAAAATATAAGAGGAGCAAAAGATCAGAATGAGGAAAATATGAGAGCCAAAAAAAGAGGAAAAGAGGGGAGCCTGTACTTTGTATATTGATTAGCTTGGTAACAGCTCCTAGAAATAATTCCAGATATAATATTAAGCAACTGAGTTACAAGCAATTCAAAAGACAAATATAATTACTTGAACATAAGTTCACAAGAACAGACATTAAACTATACTTATTTCCTATTTTGACAGGTTTACCAATTTGCTACGTCAAGGGAATAGAGTAGACAAAATGTCTTGATTTCATTTTTTAGATGTTCTTCCATGAACTGGAACAAATGTACATCACTGTTGCAAAGTGTTAGTAATATGGTGGTATACCGGAAAAATATAGCTAATACAAACTATGGACTACAGTTAACAGTAATATTGTAATAATTTTTCATCAATTGTACAAAGATATTATACCAATATTAAAGGTCAGTGGTAGGGGAGTAAAGGGTTATGAGATTTTCCTTTTTGGAGTAATGAAAATGTTCTAAAATTGATTGTGGTAATGAATGCACAATTCTGTGATTTTACTGAAAGCCATTGATTGTACACTTTGGATGGATTATATGGTGTGTGAATAAAATCATTAAAAGAAAAAAATGTATTGATTTCAGCAAAGCATTGGACATTTTTTTTTCTTTTTTCCTTTTTTTTTTTTGAAAATGTTTTATAATCTCCTTGAGGAAAAGGAGAAATATGGGCTGGCTGATAGTACATTTGGGATGATTTGTTGCTGAAGTGAATTGTTCAGAGACAAGCCACAGAGTTTGTAAGAAACCCTGAAGATAAGTTTGGACATTTAGGACACGTAAGTAAGGACTTATTAAAAAAGAAAGAAAAAAGGACTGTAGTTTGGAGATAACTTTAGGACATTTGAAGGGGTTCATGGAGTAGAGCTGGTACCTCATGGCAGGAATAAATGACTCAAGATTAATATAACAAAATGTAAAAGCAACAAATGTCAAGACATATCAGAAATCCAAGGGAGAGAAATCCATGTGTTTTCATTTACTTTAACCTAAATTTGAGCCATGTGTCATTTGAGTCTTTAAAAAGAATAGAACTTTAGACAGCATTAAGAGTCACCTTTCAAGGAAAGTATAAGTGATAGAAAAAAACCTATCTTTCTCATTTTCATATTTGATCATTTAGTCAAGTATTCCCTATATACCCTCCATCATTCCATAAAAAATGAGGCTTTCTAACAAAATCTGTAGAGAATATTTGGATAAAAATAGGCAAGGGGTCTGTCTTCCCACTAAACTGAAAGCTCTGTTAGGGCACAGGCTATACTTGAGTTCCAATGCCTAGTACAGTGCCTGTAAATATTTGTAACTGAGATAATATGATAAAAGATAAAGATGGCCTAGTTATAAAGAAATGAGGAGTGGAGTTAATCCATAAAGATGTAAACCAGATGGATCTGCACCATTAGTAACTGAAAGTCACAAATTCACTTTTGATCTTCCTAGCAGCCAAAGCAAAGAGATAAATATTTGATAAGATCACTATTTCTATAAACTAAAACCCCATTGTTTTTCTAGAAGCAACATAAATTTTTCTTGCCAAACTTAGAATTTCTCGTATGTTTCACAGAGTGAAAACAATGTAAACTACTGAGAAACTTTCAAAATAAGTTAGTTGAATGCTTTTTACTCCTTCTCAGGGAAATAGCAAAAAATCAAACACAATTAGAAAAGTAATCATATGAGGGACCAACATAACAAGGTCCAAGGGCATAGGTTGTCAGTGGTTGAGTTTGCTCCATGCCCTGTGCTGTGGTAGGTAAAGCACAGGAAAATTAGTGACTGCGTATCCTCAAGACAATCCTCTATGAATAGTAATTTTTGAAACCAAACTTTTACTAATAACCGGGCAGCAGAAAGTTTGAACTTGGATTTCCCAAGGCTCTACAATGCAGATATTTTGTGTTCCTGATTAAATATCAATTATTTTGCTTCACATGGAAGATTGTAATGGATCTCCACATCTGAGGGATGCAATAACAAAATGGATATTTTCAAAGGGCAGTGACAATGAGAGTGACATGTGGACACTGTTTTTATATGTGAAGAAGACAAAGAACTGGGTTTGTCGGTAGACTGAAAGGGAAGTCATGATTAAACCAACTTCGAATATCTGAAAAATTGTCATATGGAGGAAGGAGTTTGTGTTTTCTGTGGTATTCTTGAATCTGAACTAGAATGAGTGAGTAAAAGTCCTAGATAAGAAGACTTGACTCAGAGGGGGGAATAGTTTTCTAACAATAGAAATGTCTGTAATAGTACTGCACTGCCTTAATATGCTGGGAAGTTTCTGGATGCTGGAAGGGTTCAAATAGACAGTGCACAATCAGCTATCAGAGATTTTGAAATAGCCCCTGCCTTGAAGGTAGACTCAGTCGAAAGCCTCTAGCTACCAGATATGCCAGATCCTGGAAGGGAGGATCATGAGTACATTCTAGGTGTTCCCTGAGGGAAGGCTCTCTAACTGCCTAGGGGTTCTCTTGTCCTTGTTCTAGCTGTTTTACCTTAGCCACACTCTTTTGAAGACACACAGTAAGCAGAACCCACTACTTCCCGTATCTTGTGATTTCTCCTTAATGCCACACATGTAAAATGCATTTCATTTTTAAAAATTGTTCATTAATTATCCTGTATTTGCTACTTTACAGAGATTACAGTGATAAATACAGTGATAGTATTTATTGATTAGGTTCTTTTTTAACATTTGTACTTGAAAAGCAGAATCATGCAGTTTTTAAATCAAATATTCTGAATCAACTGAATAAGTCATACTGATTTTTATTGCTTTGCAAAGGAAGTCGTGGAGTGTGGAGATATGTTTCATTTATAAAATGCAATCCATTTATGGAAAAATTATGCAGAAAGGACATTTCACAAAGTATCATGTTTAGAAAGAAAGGCAAATTTAGGATACTGGACCACAAATGGACCCCAGACATTCCCTGTGGTGATAAGGTTTTGAATTCTTTAGGTGACATGTCCCCCAGGCAAGCACCGTGTCAGCCTGCAGGTCCTCTGTGGTCACTGATGCCAGCATGTGAATGCTAGTCATCATCATTCATGGTACGTCCACAGAGTCTTCCATCAAATATACCGAAGTACATATTTTATCAAAGCAACACTTAAAAATTTATGAACAGCCAGAGGCAGGGTTGAATATCCTTTGTTGGTTATTTCTAAAGAATTGTTTTCTTAAGAAGTCTGTTCTACTTCCTATTAGCAACTTTTATTTTAATCCCATGATTTCATTTGAGATCATCCCTCCCAAATGTGTTCTTAATGAGTATAATTGACCTACATGGAAAGTTACACCATAGAAAGTTTTAAAAAAACTATAACAGAATTTTATTGAGATATATTCATGTACCATACAGCTATAGAAAGCTTTTATACCACCAAATGTTTACAGAGAGCACCTCCTAGGTAGAGATGTATAGCTGCTTCAATCAGTGACAGTCTGTTCTATTAATTTTCCTGCTGCATGGGCTAATCTCAATGGGATGCCTGCTTTAAACATCAGCCCCATTTCTCCTTTTGCTGTGTTTATCAGGCTTGCATAACTCATACTGTTTGTGAGTGTCTGGGGGTTGTGTTTGTATGAATGACAATAGTGTAACTTGCCATGTGTCATTTGATGAAGCAACAGAGCTTTCTGAATGCTTTATTTTTACATCCTTTTGAATCTTGCTAAGTGGATCCTGGAAATGGCTTTTTTTAAATGTTTTGGGGAAGATGGTAGCCTCTTGATGGCATCACATCCTAAATGTTTGATGTACATGTTTTGGAAGTAGGGCATTATCTGTTTCACAACCATCCATGATAGCCCCAAGTAAAGCTTTTTATCACATTAAATCTGGCCAATTGATTCTAATTAATTGACCAGAAAAGTTGATGGTAGTTTCCTTGAGTAAGCATAGAGGACTTACTTCGAACTGATAATGTTGTTTTTCATGAATGCCCTTCTCCTTTTATATAATCAGTGGCTTCCAAAGAAGAAGTTTTGGATTAAAGTCAGAATCAAAGTGAATTTTCTCAGAAATAAAATATGAATGACTGCTTCAGGCAAAATAAAGGCCAAGAGCTGTTAGAATAATTCTGAAAGAACATGCAGTTTGAGATACCTCAAGATCAATGTATGAAAGAAGCCATGATTTTCAAACTGAACATAAAACTTACCAGTTTAAATTAGTAGCCTGTTCAAAAATGGGCCACTTTCCTGCTCCCTGCCCCTGCCTTCCTAATCCTCTGCCACAGGTATCTCTTACTTTTTTCGTGCCATGGAACCTTCAGCATTCTGATAAAACATGTGACTTGTTCCTCAGAATGTTTTTAAAATGCATAAAAGAATATATGCATGATTACAAAAGAAAATAGTTACATTTAAATGCTGTTATTAAAATAGTAAATAAATTCATGATGTAGTCACACATATATTGCCTTAATAATCCATTAAAAAATAACATCTAGCAATAGGTCTAATAACTGCCATAATTTTAAAGTACTGATGAGCAGAATGATATTCAAGATGAAACCATTATAATTTCATCTACAACTATAAAACGGGATGTGAAATTATCTGTTTACTATTACTATTTCTATTACTGACAAAGTCACCTGTGCTACTAATACCATCATAGTATGTTGCTGCTGCTAACTTAATTTTCCCAGAGGGCTACTCTGATGATACTAGTACCCTGTTCAGAATTCTTCAAAGTCTCCTCTGCTGAACTAAATACAGACCCTGCCATTCAAGCTTCTCCCCAGCCTGTCTCAACCTTCGCTGCTGTCAAATTTAATAGCTTTATGTTCCATGAAAACAGGAAGAAGATGTTTTTTGCTCATTTATTTTCCAGCTTGCTGCCTTTCTCATATTGAAACTCCCTTCTGGAATGTTTCTCTAGAAACTTTTCTCATTGAAATCCCCTTCCTTCAAAGCCCATCTCAAATACCATCTCTTTTGAAGACTGTCTTGATCTGCTCCTCCCTCCCCTAAGCAAGCAGCCCTCCACGTTCAACCCCTGTACCACTTTTCTTAGTGCTTATCTGCCTCTGCATTTCACTGTGTTCACCTTGCCCACATCACTAGATTATAAATTCCTTCATGGTTCGGACTGCTTTAATTTAGTCTTGTAACTCCTGTAGTGCTTGGCATACTACCTTTCACAATTGGTACTTAATACTTGCTTTCATTTGAATTGAAATGATTCCTAAGCATAAAAAAAAAAATGAATTGCAAGAATCATGACCTAAAATGCTCCTTCTCCCCAGCCATTAACCTAAGTCATGCTAGGATTTCAGGTCTCAGGTTGGTCTGCACTTCCTCCGGAAAGCCTCCCCAACCTCAGGGCTGGCTTCATGAGCATGAACTCTGTGCCATGGCACAGGGCCTGCACTTAGAAGGGCTCGGCACTTGCTTACCTTCTCTGCTGCCACAGTCTTGAAATTCTTAATAACTTTTTAACAATATGCCTTGTATTTTCTTTTTGCTCTAGACCTCAAAATCTGAGTGGCCATTCCTGCCCAATCTCTTCTCTCCTGGATGTTCCTGTAATCGCCTGTGTTTTCCCCGTCTTTGCATTCACCACACAGAATTTTAATTTTCTGTTAACATGTTTCCTTCTCTGTTTGCCTCAATAGACCTTAAACTCTGTGAGGACAGAAAATGAAAAGAATTGCCCTTGTTTTGTTATTTTCCTGCCCAACCCAAATCAATATTTGCTGATTGGATAAATGGATGAACAGTTAAAGAAAGGAGAGAGGGAGGAAGGAGTCTATATGTCCATAGCCCCTTGGGCACTCCTGCACACAGGTCTTTGGTTTACAGTCTTCAACTGGACCCCTGGAGCATTGGCAGAATGCTGGTACAAAAACTACTTTTGTAAGAATGGAGGGTGAGATTTAAGAAAATGGGCAAAATGATGACATGAAGGAAGATGAAGCAACACTCAAATATTAATGAAGAAGGAGGTAGTAAAAGGACATGTGATGTAGCTCTGTTTTGAACACACACATAGATATCATGAAATTCCCATTGGTATGCTCTTGGATGAGGAAGGTATCTTAATCATCAGATTATCCCATGCTAGCTTTCCTTAATGTTTTCTGGTAAGCAGGGAATCAGTGAGCATATTTAGAAAAATGGCATTCACCAGAGGGAAAAGATCTGTCCTTTTTTGATGCTATAGCATCCTCACCACTGTCTTAATGAGCCCTGAATTTCATTTTCTAATTGGTAATTTGGGAGTCATGTAGGTGTACTGAAATGTGATTCTAGCTTCCAAATTCCTTTCACTTGGGGTCTATTTAAATTTAAACTCAAGTATCCCAAATCACTAGATGCATGCGTCAAAAGTGTGAGGAATAGCTGTTAACATGGTGTCCTGGGGTTTTTTCCCACTACTTGTACTTCTTCCCCTTGGAGACTTCTATTTAGAATGGGAACTTCTTCCCTCTTGGTTTCAGGAGACAGAGTGATTCCCCCCAAAGCCTCACTGAGACAAGAATGTTATGGCCATGCTTATCTAAGTGCGTTTCATTCAGCAGCACCCTGAGGTGACCTTGACTCCGCACACAGTACTTGCACCCTGTTTCTACTACACAGCCTGGGACAAGTTTCTAAATATTCCTATTTCTCAGTTTCCCCATCTTTCAAATGAGAAGAGTGATATTTTACTCCATAAATTTGTAAGGTTGATGGGGGGCAATGCAAGTGAAAGAAGCTTAGCACAGTGTCCAGTCTATGGGAAACCCTCCCTGCATAGTACTAATTATTATCAGCATACAATATATGAGCAATTATGAACTTCCACTGGGATAGCCATAAAGAAATAAGGAATCTATGGTACAATTAGGGGTCAGCAAACGTTTTCTCTGAAGGACCTGATAGTAAATATTTTTGGCTTTGCAGCCCTACTGTCTACAGCAAATGCTCCAATCTACAGTAATAGGATGAAAGTGACCATAGACAATACAGTGGGCTGTGTTGCAGTAAAACTTTATTTACAAAACCAGGCATTGGGGGCTGTTGTAATTTGCCAATCCCTGTTTCTAAGTCCCTGGGAGGAACTCCCAGTCGAGTGTAGTGGAAAGACTTGTAAGATTTTAGTCAAGACCAAGAGGAGACAAGGAGTAAGTCCACTGCCACACCGAAGAACATGGAAACTGATATTTTAAGGAAGCTTAATGAATGGGCTTCCTAAAGATGAGAAAAGGTGAAAAATATAGCCTAGAGCAAATAACAGGTTCTTGTGTGTTTTTTTTTAGTTTTGTTTCGTTTTGTGTTTAGTCTTGCTTTTCAGGATAAGTAACTTCACCTTTGAAACAGAGCCTTGCCTTTTATTAGATGTTTTCCTTGGAAGCTCAACTCCCCCTCTGCATCTTGGAAATTCCATATTTCTAGTACTAAAAATGTTGGAAGATTGATTGGTAAAAAAGGCCTACTTCCAACTTCGGCTCCCTGTCATATAGTATGAATAGACGGAGAGCTGGGAAGTCATTTCTCTAAGAGCTTGTCTATAAGGAAATGGAAAGTTGTATGGGTAGCAGAGGAAAGCATTCCCTCCTTTTCCATTCCTGCTGTTAGTCAAAGGAATGATAATTCAAAATCCATGAGTAATATCACACTCTGAAAATGAGCCATTGGCTTATTAACAACCACTTAGAATACTTGACAGTTTACCACAGCTGCCAACGTGAGGCAGATTCTGATTCTTTGAAAGGAAGGTGGTAGCAGCATGTGCTACCAGATAGGAGAGCACAAATACAGTTCCAGACCTTTCTCAGAGTCCCTGCTTAGAAAAGGAGTTGTACAGGAAATTCACAAATTCTTAGATTTGGACGTTTAAATACAGGCCCGGAGATACACATACACACACATCATGTAGTATCAAAATACTATATGATGTAGAATGCAAATGAAATTCTTTTGCAAATTTTCCTTCATCACTAAATTTGCAAAAGAATTTCATTTGCATTCTACATCATATAGTATTTTGATATTCAAAATGTCTAGTCCCCCCTCATGCTTTTAGAATTTAACCTGTGCTCTTTCAAATGGGTCTGGTGTTTTGTTTATTAGAAACAAGAAATTAAGTCTGCAGTGATAAATCAAGATTCTTAAAAGATTTCTCCCTTTTTTGTTTTACAGTTTTCTTCTTGTCTTTGGTTGCTTGATTTTGTCAGTGTTTTCTACCATTCCTGAGCACACAAAATTGGCCTCAAGTTGCCTCTTGATTCTGGTAAGTAAAACATATAGACAAGAATCTGCATTAAGTTTATATAATAACTGTTGATAATGTTGCTGCTATGAACTTTGTCCCACAAGAAGTTCTATCTAGAAAACAAGAGTTGCTGTAAGGTATAAAGGATTATTAAAACCTTGCCCACTATTTTAACCATTAGTCAATCAGGAATATTGAGGAATATTTTCGGGATTACATAGTGATATCTTATGTTATACATATGTCATAAATAGAAGGCAAAAGTTGGAAGCAGTTTCAATTATGTTTATTTATGCTAATATCCAAATAAGAAGAATCAGTAGCCATGAGTTCGCCCACTAGATTGATAAAGTTTAAGGGAAGAAAGCATTTTCTAATAATGGCAGCTGGCAGTAGCTAAGTATAATTGGCCAAGAACTATGAAAAGTGGCACCTCATATGAAAACAGAATGCTCCTTCATGCTCTTTTCAACCAACAGACTGCTTTAGGAGTTTTGCTGCTAATTCAGTTACCTGGTGAGAAAGTCTACAATTTGCTCTGTTTCCATTATGCTGTCAGTCTCAACTACATAGAATTGCTCAATTCTCTTTAAAATGGAAAAGACCCCAAGATATTTTAGTCTGAATTATTCTGGACCTTTTAAGTTCTTTTTTATACTCTATTACAACTAAACTATAGTACTGCATACTCAAATCACATCTAACTGAAAGCTTGGTTCATTTACATCCTTTTTGATCCACTCACAAAGTCCAAAAATATCAGAACTGACAGTCTTAGGACTGTCCGGATGACCTACAAATTGGAACAACTCAATCCTTCTGTAAAGCCCAATGGATACCTGAGAATGAGAAAGAGAGGGAGAGCAAGCGAGAAAGAGAAATGTAATATGGCTTAAGTGTCCTAATAAACAGAGACTGTTTATATACAGCAAAAAGCATTTAATTTACAAAATTATTATCATGGAAGTAGAAACTGAAAGATGCCGGAAGGTGTCAGATGCTTTTCCCACCTGTGCTTCCAAATAGCTAGTTTATGCTTGAGGTTGCCAAGATATCATTGTCTTCCAGTCCAATATTGGAAAGAAGCAATTTTTGAGCCTGAAACAAATCTATCCCAATTTAATTCCATGCCAATTAGGTGCAGCAGTGTATTGCTAATGCTAAGATTATTGTTTCAAAACCCAAGATAGAGAACAGATAGACCCAGGAGCATACCAAGGATTTGTTCCATTTATAAGGTTTCCATCTGGCTATAAAGTGGACTTTTAGCCTCATCCATTATTTAGCAATTTATCTGAGCCCAAGGTCCAAGGCACAGCTGGCCCTTAGATTCATATACAGAAATATAATCAGGAATTTTAGACTGAAAATATAAATCTGACTTTTAGACTTGGTAACAGGAAACATTGAATCTACTGTGTGTCCAGTGACATACATTATTAAATGAATTAACCATTAGGATTCCAGAAAAAGATTTTTCCATAACCAAGTTTAGAATCCAAGATGTCAGGACCTTCCCATCTCTGTAATATAAATTCAGTCCTTGCTAATATGTTTCCAGATAGTCCAAAGAAATTCATGTAATTACAAAGCCCAAAGCTGATTTATATCTCTATTTTTATAACCTGTTGAGCAGTGAACGATTGGTCAGAATTTAGTATCTAGAATGCATTTTAGCAGATAAAAATATAGATGTTGTCATATGTCCGTTGGTCTTAAATGCCTTCAGATTTAGCAAAATAGAAAAAATCCCTCTGTGCAAAGGAGACCTTTGTTTTGGGCATTATATTATAGTTAGTGATATAGATAAATACTGTTAGAAAAGTGTTCCTACATGGATTTCCATAGGGAGAAGATGTGTTAATCCTTCTACTTTTTGTGATATAGTGAAAAATTATCAAGATACATGTTTTAACCCTAGGTATATTCCTAAAACCTACCTAGAAATATGCAGTTATGTTGCCTGACTCCAGTTTACTGATGTTATTCTTCCTCATCAATATGTTTTCTCCAAAAATAGTGTTTTACTTGGATGAAAAATATTTAAGGATATTGTTTTCCTCCTTTTTCTTTAGTTGGAAAGCATGCACATTTTAATTCTTTTTCACAGTGCATTAACATAGTATATCATAAATGTTCGATCAATTTTAGAATATTGGAAAAAATTATGAGAAATCTTGGCATGCTTAATGATTTAAAGAATCTCTTTATTATCTTTTAACAAGTATGTGTGAGCCAGTTAGTCTGATTTGAAAGTCTATCCTCTGAATAGCTAATCAAACAGAATTCATAAAACACAATTTTGACTAGCAGTGTTTTTGTTCCCAAGATTGACCATATCTAAATAATTACCATCCAAATAGTAATAGGAATAACTAAAAATGGTTGCAAAAACTGACAACAGTCACTTTTTTATACTTTCAGTCACAAATACAAGTGGCATAAATTTTGAAGAATCATGTGTAAATAATAAATCAATTGTTTATTTTTCATAGTCCTCTCCCACTTGGGTTTTTTTTTAACATTTTAAAATATGTTCAGAGATTTGCTCCTATAATTTGAATTCAATTTCTGTGCAAGTAAAAGGCAGGGAGCATATTATAGACAAACAGCCTCTGGACAAATTTCCCAGAACCCTCTTTATACCCACTTCTCCACCTAATAAGGTTCATGCTGTTGCTTTGGTCTTTGTCTTGCTCATCTCCTGGGGTCCCCATGGAGTCTACAGCTCCCCACCCCACACCCTGAAAGAGGAGGCTCTCACTATTCCCATCCAGAATTGCTCCCTATAAACAACTATAGAAATGATATTACTTATAAACTTGTAACTTCATAAATTTGCCTAGGTTACAAGCCAAATGTATACCTGTTTGCTCATTTATTCTTTTCTGTTCTGTGAACGCAGGTTTCATGCTAACTCCAACTTCCCTAGTTTCACTCCACAGAAGCAGTAGATAGTAGACTTAAGAATGTGGACTCTATAGCCAGGAACCCTGGGTTCAGATTCCACTTCTACTACCTTCTAACTGCGTGGCTTTGGGAAATCACTTAATTTCTCTGAGCCTTTGTTTTCTCATCTGTTAAAGCTGGATAATAATATACCCTAACTCATAAGGTCATTATGAGCATTACATCGGTTCAAGTGCTTAGAACCAGGCCTCACACAGAGAAAGCTCTAGAAAGCTAGCTAATATTATAATCACTGGGTCTTCCACATATAACGGGGTCTAGTAGGAACATAGATACAAGTGACCCATGGAATATTTGAAAATGCTACATTTGAGAAAAATATACTTTTCTAATAGAAAACAAGTATTTTTGTAATAGTTTCTTACCACAATCAAACACTGTTAACTGAGGCAGCTTTCTGCACAAACATCTTCATCTAACTAAAAGTGACCCAATGTTTGCATTCATCATGCAGCCTGTGTTCATAATAACTCCTTATTTGGCTGTCTAACAAAACATATTTTTATTGTCCTATTTTGTGATAAATACGTCTGATGGCAACGCTAATGACTTTATCAGCAGTTCTATCAAGGTCTGCATCTGCTACACAGCACACTGGTATTGCTTACTCTGTCCTCACACTAGAGATAAAGCATAGGAACTCAAGAACATTATATGAAGCTATGTATCCAAATTCCAAGGACAACTAAATGTCTGTGTCTGGGGTTGTGTACTACCTCTTTTCTTGTTTCTTAATAAACTCTTTGCTCCCTTGCCTACCCTTAAAAAAAATGTCTATGTTACTTTCCTGTGTTTTGTAAATTCTTCAAAACTGAAATGGAGCTACCACTTTTAAGTACCTTTCATTTATGAAGCTCATTGATTTATTATAAAAACAAAAACCTAGTTGCAAAGTATGTATTATTCCCCCAACTTCACCAGAGTTAAAGAAGTTGTGCAAGATATATACCAGGAATAAGGCAGAGCCAAGGTTCCAACTTAGGCCTGTCTGATTCAAAGCCTGGGCTATCTCCACTGCATCCAGTTGCCTCAAATTTGTTTACATCTTAATCAAGGCTGACAGGCCTACCAAGGTGTATTTGCAACCACCAGATGAAGCACTGATGTCAGAAGCTTACTTTTACTTCTATATATGTGCTACAGTAATGCGTCTACTTTGGATAAATTAGTTTCTTTTCTCCTAATGAGTCCAATTTACAAAGTTATCAAAAACTGCTTATATCATTTCAGAGCATTCAACATTCTTTGTTTCAATAATTCTAAACACTGTTTGGTAAATATCTGTTGTAAGCAATCAAAAGCAGTCTCCATGGGATAAATAGTCAAGTGTAAAGTAATATCTTTCAAACTCAGCTCATTTGGTTCAGGTGAGGATCATGCTGTTAAAGTGACCTCCTCTTATTTCTGGACCAAACTACTGCAGAAGCTTTGAGATTTTTGTTTGTTTTGTTTGTTTCTTGGGATGTTTTGTTGTTGTTGTTTGTTTGTTTGTTTGCTATTATTTGGCCAAAGTTTTACGTTTTAGCATTTCATATCCCACCTTCTTCAGAAGAGTGCTGTTTGGTAGTGCGTTTACCCTCTATTGGAGAATTTCTTGCCTCTAGATTAATTTTTTTTTTTTAAGATTTATTTATTTATTTAATTCCCCCCCTTCCCCAGTTGTCTGTTCTCTGTGTCCATTTGCTGCGTCTTGTTTCTTTGTCCGCTTCTGTTGTCGTCAGCAGCACGGGAAGTGTGGGCGGCGCCATTCCTGGGCAGGCTGCACTTTCTTTCACGCTGGGCGGCTCTCCTCACGGGCACACTCCTTGCGCATGGGGCTCCCCTTCGCGGGGACACCCTTGCGTGGCACGGCACTCCTTGCGCACATCAGCACTGCGCATGGGCCAGCTGCACACGGGTTAAGGAGGCCCAGGGTTTGAACCGCAGACCTCCCATGTGGTAGACGGACGCCCTAACCACTGGGCCAAGTCCATTTCCCTCTAGATTAATTTTTAAAGTATTTATTTTAGACCTTGAAAGGTAAATTGTTTGCCACATTAAAAACAGAAAACCTCTCCATTTAATGAGAGTCATGTATATTATTTGCAAAATTTCTGTTGAAGTTGGTGATTTGTAAAATTGCCCTTGTAAATGGCATTACTCCCATACCACCCACAAGCAATAAAAGGAATGCCATTATCAATTTTAGCAAGATAGAGAGTGTCTAAGTGTATGTGCTCCTTTGCCTTCCTGCTGTGAAAGACACTCCAGACCACACATGCAATGTGCTAAGCACCTGGATGAGTACTCAAACACATGGTCAAATATTCAGCTTTTCCCAAACATCTGGGTGTTTGGCACTTAACAGAGCAGATACATATTTGCTGTGTATGCTTCATGTAGCAAAGCAAACATGGGCTTGCTTTTTCTTTGCACAATGAATAAGTTCCTGAAATGTGTACAAATCCAATTTAGGCAGATCTAATTATATCTTAAATGCACTAGTGGAGCCTACTATTTAAAGAAAATCTGTAGTGAATCCCCTTGTAAAGTGAGGAGTCCCATTGAAGAGCTAATAACAACTGCATAATTAATCTGTTACATGTTTGTATGTTTTTTTAATGTGCATTCTTGTGGTTCTTTTTAACTGCTATATAAATATCCACTATGTAACATGGTATTGAAGAATTAAAGGAAACATGACTATCATTTCCTATCTATTGGTATCAGTAGATGGGGGGAAGAAACAGCCACTAACATATTTACCATTATTTTCAAAGCGGTAAGGTTGGCACAGGAAATTTTAGGGGTTTGAAATAGAAAAAGATCGTATTAAATGTTTACATCTAAAGTTGCTGGCATTAAATTTTGTAAGGGAGGATAACAATGTGCAGTAATAAGAATACATTTGAGGATATTCAGTCTTATGTTTGGCATTTAAGTGACAAGAGTATGAGATATTGATCTCAATCAGATATGAGGAATGAGTGATGCTTCTTTAGGATTATCACATCCCTTCAATTTAACACAGAAAGCTCCCAGAATAGCCCAACAAACACTGAAAACTGCAATTATTTTCCTTTGCTTTTCTTTCATCAAGGAAAATGCAAATAGGCTTTAAAATGATTCATGGAGACTAAAGACCCTCATCAATCTGCTGAGGACTGAAAAGAAAAAGTAGAAGTAGTTTAACACCTACACTGAATCTTAACTGAGGGATAATAATATAGTAAGTTTGCCCTGTGAAAAGTATTTCAGATATTAGAGGAAAGAGTTGTTAAAGACAATGAAATTGTGCCATTTCCTACCATTAAGGAAAGAAAGAAATTTCTACACGAGAACTGGTATCTAACTGAGTGGTCTACTGTGTACCAAAGAATTTCTCAGTACAATTTTGTTTCGAGAACTGACTGATAGCATGGCAGATATCTTCAGAGCTGTCATTGGAATATATCTAACCAGGTCCACATTGATGCTGATTACCTATGTCCTTTCCAGCTCTCCAAAAAAATTATATTCAGCTGAGAGCGGAAAAAAAAAAAATGGTGGTGTGAGAAACATTACAGGATTGCTAGAAAATAACAGACTCAGCTTGGCAATGGTTGGCCATGGAAGGGAAAATACCCTTCCCTTACCATCTTTCATTGTGTAAATCATTTCCTCCTTTGACCTGCTTTGAACACCTCCTCCTTCCTGGAACAAGCTGTCTCGTTCTTTTGCCTTCTCTCAGTGCTGTTTACTTGACATTCTATCTCCCCCAATATTTAGTTAGTCAAAAGTATTTATGCAGTGTCCAGTACAGGCAAGACATTCTTTTAAGAGTAGAGGACATATATAGCAATGAACAAAAGAGAGAGAAATCTCTTTCTTAAGGAACCTCACATTTTTTGTGAGGAAAACAGACAGTAAATAAATTAGCAAATCATTATGTGCTAAGAATAACATAAAGAAGGAAAAAGTAACAGATAAAGAAGGGATGTTTACATCAGATGTTTAAAGAGGTCCACTCAAAAGGATACCATTTGAGCAAAGGCCTGAATGAAGTGAGGCAACAAGTTGTGCTGAGATGAGGGAAAATAACATGCCAGACAGATGGAGCATGGAGGACAAAACCCCTGAGGCAGGAGCACACTTGCCAAGGAAGGGCAGGAATGCCAGAGTTACTAAAGGAGAGTGAGCCAGAGGGTGAAGGGGGGAGAAAAATGAGGCACCAGTTGATCTGTAGATTGCTTGAGAATAGAATCCAAGTCTGAGTCAGCAAAAGCACTTAATGCAATAGCTTACCAGTGGCAAATTATCTATAAATATTTGGTAAAAGAACATGACACCAATTTTTTAATTGCACATCAATATTGAAAATGCCATAGTATCATGTATGTGGCACCAAAAATAAAACAAGATGCAGGACCTGACTTTATTTTCTACCCACCTATTCTTTCCAGGTAGATTTAACCACAACCCTGATTCTTTCTTCTCTTTTCTTTGTATCTCTTGTGCCTCCACCCTCTTTTCCTTCCTTTCTGTCCTCTCAACATTTATGGACTAC
Source organism: Dasypus novemcinctus (assembly GCF_030445035.2). Classification (NCBI taxonomy): domain Eukaryota; kingdom Metazoa; phylum Chordata; class Mammalia; order Cingulata; family Dasypodidae; genus Dasypus; species Dasypus novemcinctus. Next base: position 44,862,338 of record NC_080683.1, read on the forward strand.
CTATGGTATCAGTTAGTGGAAGGCAAGCTGCTATAAAACAAACACCAAAATTTCAGTGGCTTAAGAGAATAGAAATGATATCTCAAATAGTGGTCCAGTGCAGGTCATCCTGGCTGGCGGGTCATTTTTCTTCATGCAGTGACTCTACTAGGTTCTTCTCACCACATGACTCTGTGTCCCTTAGAGCCCTGTCTTCCATTGTACCCAGATAGTAGAGAGGAAAGAGACAGAATGACAAAGGAACACTCAGTTTGAAAGACCTTAACCCGGGAGAGAGACACAGCTGCTCACATTCTCTTGGCAAGAACAAATCACATGACCTCATCTTGCAGCTGTGTAGCTCTGGCTATAGGCAGTGGCTGAGCTTGTCCAATCTGTGCAGTGGGGTTTGGTGGACGGCTAGTTGTCTCTGCACACCAACTAGAAATCAGGCCTGTCCTCAATAGTCATGGTCCCTTCCCTCTAGAAGCCTCCCCATCTAGGTGGAGAGGTAGAATATAAATACCTTCATATGGTATGATCCAGGCTATCCTAGAAATCAGTTTAGGATGCTGTGAGAGCCCTAGGGAAAAGATTTCTAATCCAACCTGGGGGAGTTAGGAAGAGAATTCTGAGAAGCCTGCTGGAGTATGTGACAACTGCTGTGCGTCTTGAAGAACAATGAAGATTTATCCAGGAGAAGTCAGAGCAGGTGCAAAGATAACAGAGTCAAGAAAATAACTATTTAAATCATTGGACATTATAGAGCTGGCATGGGAAAATGGTAGGAGTTAAAACCAAAATAAAGAAGCAGAGACCAAGTCATACCAGGCTTTGTATGCTATGCAAAATATGTACAAAAGGAAATACAGAGCTATTGAATAAACAGGGGTGATAGGACTTTGGGGTTGCAGGTAGATTTAAAACAGAACAAAGAACTAGGCTACAACACTCCATAGGTCACAGATAGCATCTTCTTCATCACATCTGGTGTGTAGTAGAGGCCTTTTACCACTTATTCTACTGAATTGAGTTGAAGGATTTTGAACAAGAAAGAAAAAAGGTCAAATTTACATTTCAGGCAAAGCAGACCAACGGCAATGTTAGAAAGTTAAACTCTAAATCCTGTGTAATTGGTCTCTGCCTTACAGAAAAGTCTGAGGGCTTTTCTCCTCAGAATTCACGTATTCTTCACACAGACCATACACCTGCAGGTTGCTTGCCTCAGGTTGTTCAGTATACTCTTAGCTTTATCCCTGGTTCCCATTTGCCCTCTCTCTCCTCACTCCCTCTCTGGTTTTGATTCCACCATTTGCTTTGACTTTGGATTTTCCAGAGCTGGTTCTGTTACCGTGGTTTTTCTATAGATTTCCAGATATTTCCCTGGGTCCTGCCCATTCCCTCTCAATTTCTTAGACCCAGTCCCTTAATTCACTGCATTTTTAACTTAAATATATATTGAGTACCTCTTATGTTCCACCTTCTGTGCCAGGGACTGGAGTCCCAAATATGAATAAGACTTTGTCCTATCCTGGAAGAATTCACCTTCTACAGCTTGTTCCCATCCATAACCTCTGACTGACTCTCAAAAAACTAAAGTTTTGAAATCATGAGTTTATAGCGAGTAAGCAGTGAAGTTAGGAGATGAGGGAGAAATGGTTAATTCATTGTGTGTTTTTTTTTTAATTCCCACTTAAATCTATATCTACACATGAAAACAGACCTATTTCAAGTTATCTATTTCTCATAAAATTTTCAAACAGTATTATCAAAAACTATTTTTCCAGAATAGGTTACTACTAATCATGCCCATCTATTATTGTTCTGGTGCTGTACAAAGGCAAAATCTGGACATGGTGGGGGTGGGTCCCTCTGTTACCCATGTAGGCAACCATCTGGGGTCACAATTAAGGTGAGAAGACACATCATACTTCTGCAAAGTAGATTAGAGAAAAATTTTCCAAGCTATAAATGGCAGTTTGACAAACAACATTACGGGCTGGATTTTACAAAAATGCTGCAGACCTGGCTTCCTCCAAGGTCATAAATCACAGTGAATTCACAGAACATTACTGGAAAATGGAGAGCATAAAAGACTGTGTGAAGGTTTCCGAGTCTCCAGCCTTGGCTCGCTGTGGACGAACTGAGGAAGATTCAGTGCTGCAAGATCTCAGCATCATGGGAAAACCTGGAAAGTCCTCATGGAAGAACACTGCATAACGGCCTTAGCAAAGGAATGGAAAGGCCAGATGGAGACTACCCTGGGGTGAGGCCAGGCAGCTGGAGAATGAAGGAGCACTAACCCCAGGAGGGCAGCACAGGGCTTCCTCTGTTTCCTCCCTCCCCACCCCACCTACTCTCCCGAACATCATTTTTTATTCAGGTGAAATCAAGTCCAAATCGACATCAAATGCAATCTTAAAGAGAAATCCGAACAAAATAGAGGGGCATTATGCAGAACAGGAAGGGGCAAGGAGAGCTTCCCTGCTTCTGTGACTTAGTGATAGGAAGCCTGGAGAATCTGTGAGTCAGCTACATATATATGAATCTGGAGGTTTTCCCTCCTAGTTGATCAGCCCATCTGCTTCTGCCAGCAAGTGCCTTCATGAGTCACTTTCGGGTCCTGACAAAAACAGAAAATGATAAACCACATTTTGTACAAAGCCTGCAAATTTCCCTTCACCTGAAACCTGTCACATGTGGTACCCTTGTCTCCATAACCCAACAGCCCACACCTTTCCTTACATCCCCTTCATCAAGCTGAAGACTGGTCTTACTACAGTATTTCCTTATTTTATCTTTTTAACTGTACAAATAGCTTATTGGGATTGTTGTTACTTTTGGTAGAACTCTTAATAAAGTCCCTTAGGTTTAGTGGTTTGCCTTATTTTTATGTGAAGACTAGTCTCACTGCAGCATTTCCTTATTTTATCTTTTTAACTGTACAAATAGTTTATTGGGATTGTTGTTATTTTTCTTAAAACTCTTAATAAAGTCCCTTAAGTTTAGAGTGGTTTGCCTTATTTTTACCGTAAGCCCTCTTCTTTTAAGAGTACAATCTTACCTAAAGCCAGATTTTCAGCAATACATATACTGCATTGTGGCAGAACAGCTAATATTTTATGAAGTATATACTTATCTACCCATTTTGTCTATTCAAAAGCATGTTGCATAATGCTTGAAAATATGTTATTTTGAAGTGAAAGGTATCAGCAACACAGACAAAGCTGGGATGGTGTTATCTTTAGGTCAAATAAATCAAAGGGATAAAAGCCTATACCAGATCATGGTTTGGGGTACTCCTCAGCCAGTCAAAAGATTGAACTCTCCCCTTTGTCAAGCTGTGTTAATTATTTAATCTCTACAAACCTATCATCAGAAATTCAATTTTTAAATAAATTAGCCAAAGCTGTAAGAAAGAAAACCTTTGTGCGATAGTCTTTTTTAAGACTGAAAAAAGATATTATAAGGTGCTGAGGGTAGAAACAAACTTTAAGAATATAGCAACAGAGTAAATCGAGAGTACTTTTCATCAAAAAGATAAGGTAACTTGATTTCATAATTGTAAGTTAAACTTCATTTTTTACTTAACTCTAAGTGTTTTGACATCTTCTCTATATGTGAGATCTGTAACATTTGAATTATTCTATCTTTTCCTGTTTTAACCCTAAATAAAATTCTAAATAATTTTTAGATCTAATAATTATAAGATCCTATGCCTTACCTTGCCCCTCTGGCTTCTCACATCCTCGTCTTTCTTACAGCTGTAGGCTAATTTCTGCATAATTTCCCTCACAGGTGCCCACACATGCACCAGTGCATACATGTGGGAATACACACACACACACAAACATACACATACCTGCGGTCACTCTAGCAATACTGAACCATTCACCATTCAGATTTACATGCACACTGCCTCTATGCCTTTACAAACTGAGTTCCTCCCATTTGGAAGGCCCAGATCTACTATTTCCCTCCTCTGCGTTGGTAATTCCTATTCATTTTATAAGTCTCAGCTCATGTCTCCTCTTCCTCAAAGCTTTCCCTTGACTCTCCAGAAGTGATTAGATTCCTCACCTCTGGCCAGCACCACTCGGAGGGAATTGTCTGTAGTAGCCAATAGTCTTTAAAGAGCATTTATCATGCTGAGGTATAGTTGTCGATTTCCATATTTATGTTTGGATCTCTGCTAGACTGAAACCTTCATAAAAGTAGGGACAGGGAAGTGGATGTGGCCCAACAGATAGGGCATCTGCCTACCACATGGGAGGTCCAAGGTCCAAAGGCCTCCTGACCTGTGTGATGAGCTGGCCCATGCGCAGTGCTGATGCACACAAGGAGTGCTGTGCCACACAGGAGTGTCCCCCATGTAGGGGAGCCCCACATGCAAGGAGTGCACCCCATAAGGAGAGCCGCCCAGCTCAAAAGAAAATGCAGCCTGCCCAGGAATGGCGCCACACACATGGAGAGCTGACATAGCAAGATGACACAACAAAAACAAGACACAGATACCGGGTGCCGCTGACAAGAATATAAGCAGACACAGAAGAACACACAGCGAATGGACACAGCAAACAACTGGGGGGTGGAGGGGAGAGAAATAAATTTTAAAAAATAAATCTTAAAAAAAAAAAAAGTAGGGACATCTTATCAATCCTTGTATTCCCTCATAACTATCACAGTGTCTAGTATGTAGGTGGTGCTTGATAAATGTGCAAAAATTAAATGACCTAACCCTCTATTCTAAAGAAGCCACCAGTAGGTGGCGGACTTGGTCCAGTGGTTAAGGCGTCTGTCTACCACGTGGGAGGTGGGTGGTTCAAACCCCGGGCCTCCTTGACCCGTGTTGAGCTGGCCCATGCGCAGTGCTGATGCGCTCAAAGAGTGCCCTGCCATGCAGGGGAGTCCCTGCGCAGGGGAGCTCCATACACAAGGAGTGCGCCCCGTAAGGAGAGCCGCCCAGCGTGAAAGAAAGTGCAGCCTGCCCAGGAATGGTACTGCACACACGGAGAGCTGACACAGCAAGATGACACAACAAAAAGAAACACAGATTCCTGTGCCGCTGACAACAACAGAAGCGGACAAAGAAGATGCTGCAAATAGACACAGAGAACAGACAACCAGGGTGGGGGGAGGGGAGAGAAATAAATAAATAAATCTTTTATAAATAAATAAATAAGCCACCAGTAATTTTCCATCTTGTTTTGTTGCCTTCATAGCATCTATCACTATTTGATATTTTCTTGCTTATTAGTTATGGTTTTTCATTACTAATCTGTCACCAGAATCTAAACTCCCTAAGAGGTGGGCTCATGTTGTCTTGTTCATCACCCTAGCCTTGATGCCTGGAACAAAACAGGTACTTGATAAAACTATCAAGGGAATAAAATGAATGACTGGATCCAGCTTTTGCTCTGCTCTAGTAATAGCAAGTGTTTTAGTAAATTAGTACATAAGTTCAGTACCTCCATGGAGGTGTTAAAGCACTCTGGTTTGAATTCACCTTTTAATTTTAGCAGTATTAAAACCCAAAAACAATTTTTCACTCATTTGTAGGTACTATAAAGGCAAATCTAATTAAATAATGTAGAACACAGGTTTCAAAATCTAAAATAAAGTGGTTATTGGCTATTTTGGGGGTACTTTTTTCCTTCTCATTCTCATTTTCTACAATTCCATTTACCCTTCTGAGTCTGGGATAATCAAGTGTTTAAGTTACTGTAACAGTTTGATATGGTTATGAATTCCAAAAATAGATATTGGATTATGTTTGTAATCTGATCTGTAACCTGGGCATGATTGAGTTATGATTAGGGCCTTGAGTCTTCACCCCTTGGTGGGTGGAGACTCATAGATAAAAGGCATGGCAAAGAACAGAGTTCAGGGTTCTTAATGTTGGAGTTTTGATGTTGGAGTTTAATGCTGAAGTCTTAAGCTGGAGCTCCACGGAAAGAGAGCCGTTAGCCTGATAGTCCACAGCTGACCTGTGGAGAGAGGAAAAACCTAAAAAGCCTCATCATCTATAGCTGTCCTTGTGCAGAAATTAGGAGCTGAGCCCAGAGGAACCCAGGAAGCCTGAACCCTCATAGAAGTTGGCAGCCATCTTACTCCAACACATAAAAATAGACTTTGGTGAGGGAAGCAACTTATGCTTTATGGCCTGGTATCTGTAAGCTCCTACCCCAAATAAATGCCCTTTATAAAAACCAACCAATTTCTGGTATTTTGCATCAACATCCCTTTTGGCTAATACAGTTACTAAAGCAAATACTCTTTCCTAACTAATATCAAAGCAGATTGATAATTAACATTAAAGAATAATGGAATAACATGAGTCTGTAGCCAACATTAGAAATGAATAGGATCATCTAACAAGAAAATTACTGCTATGACCCAGCCAGTTATTCGACACTAGCATTTTAATTAAAAAGTAATTTAGTAATGACTGAGTCATTCACTAATGATCTCTAGAGGCAAAAGAAATAGAAACTGTCTCCTGCTTCCTATGGTAGCATTTTAGATCAACTGAGGCTAATCAAACTAAGACTTGGTTATGACTTCCTCCTAAGACCTTGTATAACACTTTATTTGTATTTCACTTCCAGTACATAGTTTGCTTTATATAATGCCTTAAGCAAACATTTCTTGAGTGCCTGCTATGTTCTAGGCTCTGTGATATGACCTAACCCTGATCTCATTCATATTTAAATGAGAGAAATAAAAGTATAGAATTAGAGTGTTATGCAATTCATAAATACAAGAGAAATGTGCAAAAAGCATGTAGGATACAACAGAGAAACTGTCTGATTCTTCTCTGGGAGTTGGGGAAGCCTTCCAGAGCTGGGGACATTTGAACAGGGTCTAGTATCACAAAGGTCTGGGTTCAATCTGGCTGGATTTTCTGGTGCATTCTAGTAGTCAGACAGAAGCTTAGAGGAAGGTCAAGTTAGAACCTGACAGAGGAACTTGGTTTTCTAAGTAAAATCACTTGGATTTTATTCTGTAAGTGAGGGAAATTGAAGGACGTCTTTCTGTAGGATGATTTGAGAAAGATAATTCTAGCCACTCTTCGGAGAATAACTGGAATGGAGATGGAACAATGGACAGGTCAGAATGGAGGCCTGGGTGACCCAAAATGAGCATCTGGGCCAGTGCAGAGACAGTGGGAATATAGAAGAACAGCTGAACTCAGGGGAAATTTCTGAGGCCAACCCAACAAGGTGGGTGATTGAAGTGAGAGATTGGAGGTGAGGATGCCAATGCTTTCTGGCTTTGGGGCAGGTCAGATAGTGATGCCTTCAGCCAAGACTGAGAAGACAGATGTTCAACAGGTCCAGAGTAATGAGAGGCTAGTTTTTTTGTTGTTTTTTAAGATTTATTTTTTATTTATTTCTCTCCCCTTTCCTGCACCACCCCCAGTTGTCTGCTCTCTGTATCCATTTGCTGTGTGTTCTTCTTGGGTCCACTTGTATTCTTGTCAATGGCACCTGGAATCTATGTCTCATTTTTGTTGCATCATCTTGCTGCATCAGCTCTCCATCTGTGCGGTGCCATTCCTGGACAGGCTGCACTTTTTTCATGCTGGGCAGCTCTCCTTATGGGGCGCACTTCTTGCACGAGGGGCTCCCCTACATGGGGGACACCACTGCGTGGCACAGCACTCCTTGTGTGCATCAGCACTGTGCATGAGCCAGCTCATCACATGGGTCGGGAGGCCCTGGGTTTGAACCTTGGACCTCCCATGTGGTAGGTGGACGCCCTATTTGTTGGGCCAAATCTGCTTCCCAAGAGGCTGGTTTTAAAGGTACTACATTTAACTTAAGGAGTATTGAAAATATTTTATATGTAGTCCAGGAGATGTGGAAGTTCAGATTTGGAGATCACAGGTATGTAGGGGAAATGAAAGAACCCTGAGAAGTGGAAGGTGGTGGAGAGTGAGAAAATTGAGTGAGGAAAGCGTAGCCGCCATTACGGAGAGCAGACCACTCTGAGGACAGGCTCAATATTAGCACTCTTCTCCTTTGTGTCGTGCATGAAGGAACCTGAATATCAAGTGCCCCTATGTTAAAATGTAGACTTGAGGCATTTCAGTAGGTGCCTTTGCAGGGCATGACCACCTGCATCATCCTTGGTTCTGGCATTGAACTGATGAGAGTATTACCTTACAGCAATCTTCATCCAAAGTCTTAGTGGTCCTAGATGTGGGGCAGCAAAATTAGGGTTGTAGCCTTCTTCTTTTGAAGGGGCTATGGATCAAAGGATTAAGGAACCTGTCTTAGTTTCTGAGGGCTGCCTTAATGAAGTACCACAAACAGGATAGCCTAAAACAAAGTTCTGGAGACTAGAAGTCCAAAATCATGATGTCACCAGTGCCATGATCCATCTGAAACCTGTAAAGGAGAATCCTTCCTTGCCTCTTATAAGCTTCTGCTATTTCCCGGCAGTCTTTAGCATTCCTTGCCTCCTCCATTTTCATGTGGCCCTCTCCTGGCGTCTGTGTCCGATTCTCTCCTTTTCAGACGGTCCTCAGTCATATTGGATTAGGGCCCCCTCCAATCTCGTTTGGCCTTGCCATAACTGATCACATCTTCAAAGACCTTATTTGCAAAAAACTGGCATAGCACATTCAATCAATTTTTTTTTAATCAAAATTTTAGAGAAAGGTTCCTAAGAGCCATTGTTTATCCTAAATCTAGGATAAAAGCCATGAAGTTTTAGGGTTATTGCAGTCACCTGCTGCTGCCCACGTTCATGCAGGACAGAGGAATAGAGTTCTCTAAGGAACAGAGTATCACGAAGGGCTTAGTTTCTTTCATCTCCATAAAGGTCCAATGTTGTGTGGAACCCAAGCTTTGCAGAACATCTAATATAACCTCCCCCCAAATGTTAGTTCTCTTTCCAACAATTATGGGGTCAATCAAATTTGTCTCCCAGGAATCAGAGGGAGGGTCCTGACCCTTTGAGCACCACTGACCTTAACCTCGCCCTTGTGTGCTGTAAGCAGTCAATTCTTAGGCTTAAACTTCCAACATAAATAATCCTGGTTAATTTCCTGAGCAGCAGATATCAATGTAGGAGTTCAATCACTGGCACAAGCATCTCCATCATTCATAAGGACATTATTTTTTAAAAAGCTTTTAACTAATCTGTGCTCATTTATGTATCTTTCTGAACACTAGAGAAACAACTGAGTTTGTTTTTAGGATTTAATGAGATAAATGTACCTGGACAGAATTTTTTAAAGTATGCTGCCATAATCTGTTAAATTGCCTTTTATTATTTTATTTTTTGAAGTTGAAATAAAGTTTACTTTAAAAAAAAAAAAAGCTTTAGGCTAACTACACATGTGAACTTCTGTTGATATGTTATCAAATGATAGCTGGAGCCAAAAGAAAAAAAAATCAAAGCCTGGTATTTGCAGGAGATGAGAACAGGAAGGCAAATAGGAGGAAAATTAATGGCGATTGCTCAGGAAAATCTCCAAGAAAAAAAAAATCCTTCTGAAATGAGTGATTACTCTTTCTCTTGACTCAATAATATTGAGAAATAGAGATGAAATAAAATCTCAACATGATATGACCCTAGCTAGAGCCAGACTTCATTTTAATGTTTCTGTTGACTGCCAATAACATTTTTTAAAAATTATGAGATAGAACTTTCTAACTACTAGGGTGACTAGCCACTTTTTTATGACACTGACAAAAATTTTACTCAAGTAGATCTCTTTCCAACCAGAAAAAATATCACCAAAGCAAATAAGCACATTTAACTTCTCTGAATCAGTCCTAACCCAAGATGCTAAGTGCACTCTGCATGCACAATAGCCATCCCCACCACTTCCCTTCTCATAGCTAAGTACCTTGTTTCGTCTCTAGCCTCAACACTCAAAGATTTCAACATTTATGTAATAGTATCCATTAGAAGCCGTATGCTTTTCTTACCATCTTGAACATTCAACATTTGCTTGAGAGACAAGGGAAGATAGCACTCTTTTGTCACTAATGTCTTTAATAATATTCTCACTTTATCGTCACTCCTCTATATGTAGCCCAAAACTCAGAAAAAAGCAAATAAGAGAAATTTGTTACCTTTTCTTCCTGACTTTGGCTTAGCTGCCAGAAAAAGTGAACATGATCCAATTCTCACTGTCTTCACACTATTTCAAATACTTCTGAGCCAGATATTTATTATAATTAAGAAAAAAAGAGTACTGTTTTACTAAAATTGTTGCAATGTAATTGATACTCAATTCCCAGCAAGAAGAATTTGAGCAGAACAGAATAAGCAAGAACTGCAGTGTTTATATCCTACAAATTTATAAATAAAAACACTTTAAGTGTTCTGAATTTCCATTTAAATTTATCTTGGAAAGTATATAATAATCAAATATAAGATGATTCCATATCTTCTGGTTTTCTTTCCTTTAATGCAGGTAAATGGCATCAAACCTAACATTGTTTTCCATCTCCTCAAAGCCACTCTTGGAAGCTTCTCAGTTGAAGGCAGCCCTAGGAGTGAGGCACTGTGGGCTGGCACTTGGCAACGAGCAGAATAGCACCTACTGGAATGTTCTGATAATTACGAGAAACCATCTAATGAAGATGTATCATAATACATTTACATTTTCAAGCTTCTGCTTTTAGCATATGTCAAGCCTGCCCTGTTCTTCCCTTGGATTCTCATTCCTATGCCTAGAATAGATATAGAGCTGGGTTCTACCCCAGTTTCCATGCCTTGCTCCTTGCATCATCTGTGAGGGTTCAGTTCCTCTCACTGAGGTCTCCCACCTTTATCAAAATCTGGTGAACAGCAGAGCAGCTTTGGTGAGGGGACAGAATCCTACCTAGTTCTGCCTGAGGACTTTGTCCCAAAACACAGCTCCCATTCCTATCAGAGTAAAAGCCAAAGTCCTTACACACAAAAGACCCTATGTAGTCTGGTCCTCCACTCCCATCTGAGCTCACCTCCTTCCACAATCCCTGCCTACCCTTCCATCTCCTCACTCACTCTACTTCAGCCACCCTGGTCTTGTTCCTCAGTCATACCTCAGGCTTTTGCACCCACGGACTGCTCTGCCTAGATGGTTCTCCCATCAGATATCTGCTTGGCTCACTCCTTTGCTTCCCTTGAGTCTACTCATAAAGACTTATTCTGGCTCCTGAAAATCCCCCAACTTCCCCATCACCTTCACCTTCCTTTATCGTTTTCTGTAGCACTTACCTTTGGATATTCTCTAAAATGTACTCAGTAATCCTGTTTATTGTCTGCCTCCCACCACTACAGGAGTTCTTAACCTTTTTTGTTCCACATGCCCTGTCAGCCAAAGGGGTGCTGATGCAAAATACCAGAAATGAGTTGGTTTTTATAAATGGTATTTATTTGGGGTAGGAGCTTACAGATATCAGGCCATAAAGCATAAGCTACTTCCCTCACCAAAGTCTATTTTCACATGTTGGAGCAAGATGGCTACCAACATCCACAAGGGTTCAGGCTTCCTGGTTTCCTCTCTTCCAAGGTCTTGCTTCTCTCTGGGTTCAGGTTTTCTCTCTTCCCAGGGCTTGCTTCTCTCTGGGTTCAGGGTTCCTCTCTTCCTGGGGTTTGCTTCTGTTTCCTCTGTGAGCTTACTTCCCAGGGCTCCAGCTTCAGCATCAAACTCCAGCATCAAAACTCCAACATCAAAAACCCTCAACTCTGTCCTTTGCCGTGCCTTTTATCTCTGAGTTCCCACCCACCAAGAGGTGGGGACTCAACGCCCTAATGATGTGACCCAATCATTGCCCTAATCATAACTTAATCATGGCCAGGTTCAGACCAGTTTACAAACATGATCCAATATCTATTTTTGGAATTCATAACTATGTCAAACTGCTACAGGCCCCTTTGCCAGTCAGGTGAAAACCACAGACCCCTTAATTAGCCCACACTATACTGTGTATTATTTAATAAATATATCACACCCATACCAACACATCCCCACAAGAGTAATGTTTTTTTTTTATTTCAATTCAAGCTCACAGACCCCTTATTAGGAACCCCTGCTCCAGTAGAAGCATCAAAAGGGCAGGGATTTTTTTTTTTTTTTACTGTTCACTTCTGTATACCCAGTATCTAGAAGAGAACCTGGCACTCAGTTGAGTACTCAATAAATATTAGATGAATGGAATTATCTTATTTAATAGTAATAGAGTGATTTCTATGTATCAGACCCTGTTCTAAGTACTTTACAAATATTAATTCATTAAAAACTTGGTACAACCCTATAAAGAAGGAGTTATTATCCTCATTTTATAGAGAACAAAACTGAGACACAGAAAGGTTAAGTTAAATTGCTCCAAGTCACATAGCTAGTAAGTGACAAAGTTCCTCCATGCTCCTATCCCTTGTATTCTGATAAATGAATGAATCTCCATGGTGGAATCTCCATTTTGTGTGCTTTGTTCTGTGTCCCACTATGACCAAATTAATAATCCTGCTGTTTGACATTTACCTAATTAAGTAGCTGTGCCGCTTTCTCTAGGAGAGAACTTGTAGCTTGTTAGGTTTTCAGGGGCCAGCCCTTTGGATCAGTATCAGGGAGAGAGAGGTAAGTAGGTCTGCCTACTGGGGCAGATCACAAAAGAGATACAAAGTGGACTATGGCAAACAGTACAAATATGAGAGTGTTCTCTTGTGAACTGTAACAAATGCAATACTAATACATAGTGTTCATAATAGGGGCTGTATGGAAAAAATATACCAAGTGTATGCTATAGAATATAGTTAGTGGTAATAGCCTGATGATGTTCTATCATAATCTGTAACAAATATTCCCACAACAGAGTAAGGTGTTGCTGGAGAGATGATGTATGGGAATTCTGCACATTGTGCATGATTGTTTTATAAGCTCACTTCTCTAATAAAACAAAACTGAATCTGCAGATTTAGAGGAAGAGATTGGTAAAGGTAGGGTCATGGAAATAGCTCCTAAGCTGCTCGGATCAACCATAGACTCTTCCTCAGGTTTATCTTATCATGCTCTGCTAGGCTGGAACCTGCCACCCCAGATCACAGGGCCTTGAACTATCTATGCACAGGCTGGCACAAATTTGCATGCTAATTTATGCAGCAATTTTAGTTTATTGGAATGATTACCTCTATGTTTGGGAAACATTTAAGATAATTGGAAGGGGGTAATTAAAATTGGGGTGGAGGTATTTTCTTACCAATTTTCCATTGAGTCTTTCCTTAGGGCATCTCTGCTAGCAAACTGTTATCAAATCAGAGGGGTTGCCCTTATGCACACCTCAGCAGAGTCCCAGAGACAGATAAAGTAGATACAACCCCAGGTATTGGTTCTTCTGAGGGCTACAGAGACCCACAGGTTCTATGGTCATGGCAGATAGAGTTCAGTGCCATGTCAGTTGGCCCTACTTTGGAGTTTGTGTTTCTGTGTGATGGAGCTGGACTCAGATGTGATCTTTGTTCACAAGCCTCTCCTGTTACTTTTACCGGAACTGTAGTTGGTGCTGGGGTTTAATGTATACCCAGGGGCCCTGAATCTCTGGACTGACCATGTGATAGCCAGGCCCTGAGCCTCAACAGACTTGCAACTCCTACACTCTGGCTTATTGGACTTACCCCACTCAGCTAACATGGAGCTGAAGAAGGTCAACCACCACACCAGGGAGCCAAGAGTGCCTACAACTGAAAGCAGGAGAATTGTATTCACCATTCATGTGGAATCTAAGCCCCCTCTTGATATAGATGTGGAGTGGACACAACCATTCTAAGGTCCACAGGATGGAGGAATAGAGTATGGATTAGAGTGGACTTACTGATATTCTATTCATGAACTATTGTGATTAGTAATTGAAGAAAATGTGGCCTTGGTGTGGAGAAAGTGGCCATGGTGGCTGCTGGGAGTAGGGAGTGGGAGGAAGAGATGTGATGTGGGAGCGTTTTTGGGACTTGGAGTTGTCCTGGGTGGTGCTGCAGGGACAGTTACTGGACATTGTATGTCCTCCCATGGCCCACTGGGTTGACTGTGGGAGAGTGTGGGCTATGATGTGGACCATTGACCATGAGGCGCAGCGGTGCTCAGAGATGTATTCACCAAATGCAATGAATGGCTCATGATGATGGAGGAGGTTGTTGTTATGGGGGGAGGAGTGGGGTGGGGAGTGTATATGAGGACCTCATATTTTTTTAATGTAACATTAAAAAAATAAATAAAGACAAAAAAAATAAAGATCCAGTTGGGTTTGTTTTAATTAATTGTTTAGATACAAATAAGTGCTATTAAGGATCTTGAAAAGTGTTTCTTCTTAAATATATTAAACCTGCCCCCTATGTCCTCTCTATTCTACTCTGAATTTGCCTAGTAAATCTTTGAATAAATGGTACAAAAGTAAGCATCAACCAAACTCTAGTGGAATTATCACAAATTCTGAATTAGTGGAGGTTGAATGGATGTGATGAATTGTATTTGTGCTCTTGAAGAAGATTCCACTGAACCTACATTTACTATGCACACACAGTAAAATGATGGAAGAGATTGTAAAACTGGAAACTTTCAACAGTATAAACAAGCTACACTCTCTGATAAGATGCAAATCTTGGATATATAAAGCTAGTATTTGAAAATTGTACCTTGGGTGACTCATAAATACTCATTATCAAACAACAATAAACTCTTGCTTCAATACAGTTCTGTTCCCTGCCTCCCCAAACATGAAGCTAGGGGGTAGGATCAGCAGGGAGGAGGCTCTCCCATCCCCACACCTGCATGGAGTCTCATGGTGCTGCAGACAAGAAAAGAGGCTGTGGTGGACACAGCCACACTGAGGCCACCTTGAGGTCACCCTGGCAGCATTCCCTCCCTGGAGCCTTCAGGGACTGGCCTGCAAGGTAGGCCATGATGAAAAGAGAGGGTACAGACAAGGGAGAGGAGAGCCATTTCCTTTCAGCCAAGGAAACTTTCCAAGGGCCCTGCTTTCAAGAGAAGAACACACCTCTCTGAGTTCCTGGTTTCTTTTTCCTCCACCTCATACACCCCTGTTCACGCTGAGCCAGGCTGCAAATTTGCTTTTCGGCACACCTTGCTCTGGGACATTTTTTGTCTGGGTTTTCCAAAGGTCAACTTGACACTTCTGTATCACTTTACCTCTGCATCATGCTGCTTAGGAAATGGTTAGGAGTGTACTTTCCCTCTCAAATGCATTATTTTCTGGATCAGAGCCTTATTTCTAAATAGACAGTTATTTTTGCTCCTAACCTATCCTTGTTCAGGTCCTGTAAAGTCAAGTGTATGGGCCTATATTTCCACAGCTTTTGTCACTAATTAGGCACAGGAAGCTTTATCAGCTAAAATTATGAATTAGTCCTCCTATATACTTATACTCCTATTCCAAATCAAGTTACCTGGTTAGGAAAAATCAACAACCAAATAAAAAAGCAGGAGAGCAGAGCAGGGTTTCTAGTTACTGTGGCACATCAGTTCCCTCCTATACTAAGCAATTTTCCAAATCAGTCCAGGATGGCCATTCACCCTGCTGATGGAGACCATCCCCAATCAGAGGTTATTTGGAGGTATGCATGATAGATGACAAGCAGGCAGTGGTGTATTAATTAAGATATGTTGATGATTTCAGCAGAGGTGCTTCACCACAATAACATCCTAAATACTATTATGGGCAAATAAGGGTGAGGGTTCATGTACAATAGGAGTCATCTCTGTCTGAAAGGCTGGACTTGGCAAGATAAAGCATTTTCTCTCCAGTGGGGAGACTTCAGAAAAACAAATTTCTATCAGTACCTGGGTTGATTAATAACACAACTGAGAAATGAATTGTGATAGAGACAGGGGATACTCCCAAGAATCCAAAATAGGGGATACTTGGATTTAACTGGATAATTCACTGTATATCAAATCTATAAATATTGGCCACATGCTAGTCTTGTGCTTAGGGACTGTGAAGGTTAAGTTTATGTGTCCACTTGGCCAGGTGGTGATATCCAGTTGTTTGGTCAAGCAAACACTGGCCTGGTTGTTATTGTGAGGCTATTACATGGATTTAATTCATCAATCAGTTGATTGCACCTATGGCTGATTACTTCTACAATCAACTGAGAAGATTGCCTTCAATAGTGAAAGAGGTATCACCCAATCAACTGAAGGCCTAAAAAGGAGAAATGATGATTTCAGCAGTCAGAAGGGAGAATTTCCATCTTTAGTTCAGCCAGCCACCTTCTCCTGGAGAATTCATCGAAAACCTTTATCAGAATTCCCAGCTTGTGGCCTGCCCTATGAAATTTGGACTTGCCCATCCCCACAGTTGCATAAGCCAAATTCCTTTAAAAAAAAAAAAAAAAAAAACCTCATAATATCTACACACACACACATACATATCCTGTTGGTTGTGATTCTCAAGAGAACTCTGACTAATATAGGGATCATAAAAATCAGCACTCTAAAACTCTTAAAAAACATGGAAATTTCCCAGGTAGTTTCCTTTTTTTCTTTTTTTCTTTGATCCTCATCTCCATTTTTCTTAAGCCAGTAGGCATAGAAAACATATTCATTCTTAATCTATTTTTTTAATGATTCAAAATGAACAACAGGCAGAGAAGCTTATTAAATTAGTTCAAGGTTATCTATGAACAGACCCTCCATCTTACTCAATTTAAGAGTATATTTGATTTATGGCATGACTGGTCTCAAATGATTTTTGACAGATGACTAGAAACAATTAGAGACATAAATAAATGTCCCAGATCATGACAGATTTCATAAAGGATACACTGTGAAGACTCACATGGTTAATAAAATCAAAACTATTGAAAATAAATGATCTTGCATGTATTTGATTTTTCTTTTGAGATCTAGATGTTCAAAATGACAAAAACAAATCAAAAACAAAACACTTCTAATTTCCTTTCAGTTTAGAAAGTGTTATTAATGGGAGAGTGTTACAATGCCATTGATTTACATGCTTTCAAGATACTTTTTACATTTATCAGAGATTGCACTGAGAGCTACTGTTTGTAGTGATATATTCTATTAATAGTCCTTCATAGATTTTCATTCTCAGATTTATTCCTCTCCTTTTCTTCTCCATAAATCTAGTTGACTGTGCCCCAACATCAGTACTGAAAGCTTTTGTGCAAATATGCTTAAAAGTATAAGTGCATTACTCCTTAAATTTAAAAATAAATAAATAAAAGTGTAAGTGCAAGTTCATGTGCTAGTGTGTGTGCAATATGCACAGAGAAAGGTATGTGTTTTTCTACCAGTTGAAAATCTCCAAAGGATATTACTCATGTTATCACAGAGTACCTTGACATCAGTAACATCTGCAGTTGTAATGGAGGAAATGTGCAGTCTTGAGCAATAAAATGCACTTCGATGCTTATAAGAGAAAACAGTCATCATGGGTAAGAGAGGAAGATGCCAAGACTATGTTTTGAATCAAATTGGCTCCATTTCTGCCAGAAGGTCTAGATGGAAAGTGGATCAGATAGCCCAAGGAAGCATATAAATTTCTTCCAATGGCATATGGAGGTCTACAGTTCAGTCTATAGTTTATGGGCATGGAAAGAAAGTAAGATAGTATCTGACTGCTGCTGGACTCCAGTGCCACTCTGCCCCTAGCCTCTTCTCCTCTGAGATATGGTTGCAAAAGTTTCTATTTCTTCCAGTTTATGCCACCATTTTGATAAGAGTTGTGCTATACATTCTACCACAAAGTGGAGCATAGACCCTATTGGACATATCACTAGTTGAATTCTAGAGGCTTGATCCCTTCACCAACACAACTTCTGCTTTCCTTATTACTGAATAAATAAAGCACTGTCTGTTTCTGCTTGGCCTTCAGAAACCACTTTGTTCTACCCTGAAGTTCCATTTCCTTCAAAAACCAAAACATTTGGGGATTCTGCCTAAAACATTAATAGCCTTTCTTGATCAATGGCCAAATGTCCTATGGTTCTAGTAAGAAGTAAAAAGAAAAGCAATATTATCAGATGACCAAAATGAAAACAAAATTGTTCATGCTGTAAATCACAGGAGTGAAGTTGGTTGATTACTGTTACTGGCCTATACCTTAGATTAATCAAAACAAGCATATACTGACATGAAGATATATTGTGGTATGAAGACATTCTTTCTCTCATTGCAATCAGTGTCAACAAAGCTGAATAGGCAGATTAGTAAAATAAAAATCATAGGCCAACTAATTTATTCCGATGTTTTCACCCTTGGAAACTTCTTTTTCAGAAGTTTGATCTTAATGAATTGATAAAGCAATATGCTAACTGATTTTTACCAAACCTGTAGCCTTGAACTGAAGGAATCGTCAACATTTGGAGAGGGCCTGCCCTGCGTGGAGGAGTTTCAAAATAGATGAGTCATTGGGTAGGATAGACATCTTAATGATGTTTAGTCTTCCTATCCATGAGCAGGGAATATTCCTCCATTTATTTATATCTTCTTTGATTTCCTTTAACAGTGTTGTGAAGTTTTCTGTGTACAAGTCATTTGCTTCTTTAGTTAAATTTATTCCTAGGTATTTGATTCATTTAGTTGTTATTGTACATGGGATTTTTTCCCCTTGATTCCCTCCTCATATTGCTCATTATTGGTGTACAGAAACACTGCTGGTTTTTGCACATTAATCTTATAGCCTGCCACTTTGCTGAACTCATTTATAAGCTCTAGAAGCTTTGATGTAGATTTCTCAGGGATTTCAAGGTGTAGGATCATATCATCTGCACATAATGGAATTTTTACCTCTTCCTTTCCAATTTGGATGCCTTTTAAATCTTTTTCTTGCCTAAATGCTCAAGCAAGTACATCTAAAACTATGTTAAATAAGAGCAGTGAGAGTGGGCATCCTTATCTTATTCCATATCTTAGAGGGAAAGCTTTTAGGATTTCACCATTGAATATGATGTCAGCTGTGGGTTTTTCATATATACCCTTTATCATGTTGAGGAAGTTTCCTTCTATTCCTATATGCTTTTTCTGCATCTATGGAAATGATCATGTGATTTTTTCCTTTCAATCTGTTTATGTGGTGTATTACATTGATTGATTTTCTTATGTTGAACCATCCTTGCATACCAGGGATGAAACCCATTTGGTCATGGTGTAAAATTCATTTGATGTGTTGTTGAATATGAATAGCAAGTATTTTGTTGAGGATTTTAGCATTTAGGTTCTTTAGAGAGATTGTTCTATAATTTTCCTTTCTCATGGTATCTTTGTTTGGCTTTGGTATTAGGGTGATGTTGGCATCATAGAATGAGTTAGGCAATGTTCCCTCCACTTCTATTTTTTGGAAGAATTTAAGTAGGATTGGTGTTACGTCTTTCTGGAGTGTTTGGTAGAATTCACCTATGAAGCTGTCTGGTCCTGGGCTCTTCTTAGTTGGGAGGTTTGTGAAGACTAATTCCTTCTTGTTACTTGTGATTGGTTTGTTGAGTTCATCAATTTCTTTTTTCGTCAATATAGGTGGCTTATGTGTTTCTAGGAATTTGTCTATTTCCTCTAAATTATCCATCTTGTTGGCATACAATCTTTCAAAGTATCCTTTTATGATACACTTTATATATGTGGGGTCAGTGGTGATGTTTATCAAAGAACTACCATTAACACAGCATGTCTGTGTGTTTTCATGTGTGTGTGTCTTATCTTCCCCCACGTAGGTTATAAGCACCTCAAAAGTGGTAGAAGACATCGTCCATCTTTACATCCTGCATGTTTAGTATAGTGTTGAGTATACATTTGTAAAGTGAATTCATGAAAAGCAGAGCTTCAGTAGGTGAAGTAAACACTGCAGAGTAGTGAGACTACATAACGGAAATACCTTACAAAAGGCAGAGGGCAGGGGCAAATTTTCTGGAAGTCAGAGGACCTCCCAGTATAACAGCAATTTCTTTGGTTAGGGCATGGCAACTGTAAAGGTAGAGATATAACTCCCAAGTAAAAATGGTTAAAATAAAAGTTCAGAAAGTTCTCCAAGAGCCTACTGAATTCTGGCCCCTTAATACACAGAAACCATCCCAACTCTTGTCTTGTCACAGATGTCTACCTCAGTTCATATGGGGAGCTTTTTCCTCATATTGCAAACATCACCAGCAGAAGATAAGACTGGCTTTATAGTCACTTAGCTAGAGTTACCAATTTCTTAAGGCCTGGGATGTCTTTCTTGATTGAAATACATTGTTTGTTTTAAGGAATTTTGTGTAAACTTTTATAATTAAAGAAAAACTATTGCCCTGGAACATCTTCTTATGATAAAAACTAATAGAATGGCATAATTTTATTTTGGCAGCACTGTTAATTTTAAATTACTAGTTGTATTATTTTGGGGCAAGCCAATATATATAGTTCTTAAAATTAAGCAAAGCCTACAGGTTAATGTGAAATTGACACAGTAGCTATTTGAATCAAATGAAAAAGTGGTTTGATTTCATTCATTTTGGAGGCTGTCTCATTTTGATCTGATTTGGGACTCTCAGCCTCAATTCCAAGTTGAACTGATTCATTTATGATTATTTGGTAAAATTGTAGCAGAATGACTATCTAGATTCCATTCAAGGTGTAGCAACATGTTTTCAATTATTCTAGCTAGGAGTTCATGATTCAGGGGTTTAATCTGATCCCTGCTATACACACATGTGACTGCAGACATTCACATATATAAACTTGACACAAATTATGGTATAATTAGAGGGTATGGGGGAGGGTAGATGACTGAAAAGAACTCATTGAGCTGTTTTCTGTGCCAGCGGAATTCACTCAGACAAGAATCGGAGTGAATTCTCACTGTGTTGTTAGCACAAGTTCAGCAAAGGGCTGAGGACCACTGCGGTCCTGTCCCAAGGGCAGGCCCTACCCCGGTAAGTGGAGGGGAAAGCGTAAGACATCCTTTGTCCTGATACCGGTATGACTTAAAGAACAAGTGGGCATTATAGCACCTGACAGCAGCAAACCCACCCCTAAGTGTCTAAAATCACTACAAGAAGGCACAAGTCCTCATCCCAGTGTCCCAGCTGGCAGTACTAAGCTGCTTAGTAGACAACTAGGATACATCAGTAAACCAGCAATGTCCTGCTGCTTCCACTGCTGTAGTGCTGCTGTGCTCCTCAGTAAGGAGACATCCCCTTCGTGCCCCCAGCCCAGGATGGACTCAACCTGTGGCTTCTGCCCCTGATGAAAACCTACTCTTGACCTTTTCTCTGATACAAAGTATAAATCGGTCCTTTCAAACAAGGCGTTTTCAAACTACTCCCTGTCCTGTACCCCTCTGAAGAAACTAAAGGATAAATGAGCATTGTCCAAAAGTGGGTTTAGTGAATTACCTTTCAGAGGGAGATTTCATAGGTGTGAAAAACTCAAGACAAAGGGATATATCATTTCTAGAGAAATTTCAGGGATTAACCAACAACCAAAGAGGTGGAGACCTCTAGAGGCACTCGATTTTCCTGGAACTCCTGAAATGAACTTTTCTATCAGCGTCTTCCTATACCTTCCTGCCAATGAGAGCAACCCCAGTTATACTCTGTTTTTCAAAACTTTCTCAGTCACTTTTCCCCAAGCCAGGAAGCATGGATGCCCCTTCACATTTTGCTCTGATTGCCCCTATCCCCCACTCCACACCTGCCTCTATGTCCCCTTCTCCATACGCCCCATTACAAGCATGATTCTTAAAATGTTAATGTCTTCCACTCCAGCAGATAAAGGGTCAAGTCAGTGCCTTTGGGTAAAAATACTCATTCCTTCAAATTCTCTCCTAATACATTAATACATTTGTATATAACTATTAGTGTGCATACTTTCCCAAAAAGTGAGGAGAAATTTGAAAGGTAGCTAGACTGATGATGGCACAGGAAGTCACATATATAATGGTTGGTAAACATGTATTTAGGATATTTTTCTGTTCTTCAAAGACACAAAATTCTAAAAGATAATTTACTTTTGTATATTTATTTCTACATTCTGATTTAAGTGAGGAGACATCTCTAGATCTTAATTTCATTTCCTTAGTCTTTATTATACTAAAGGAATTTTCCAAATTACAAAGAATTATAACTGCAACCCTTCTGACTGATGCTTTCTTTGTGATTTAAGACTCAGTTTACGTCACAGATTCTTTCCCTGTAGGGATAATGTGAGGAGACAGGCTGTCCTGCTAGCCCTATGTTACTTTAAGTATACACATACAACAAAAAGGAGCAAAAATAGCTGGAAATTGATTATGTTGATATTCTGAATAGAAGCGATAGCTCCAATTTTGTATGTCTAATTAGCCACAGCTCTTTAAGAATTGGTACAAATGTCACAGGGTTTATAATGTTGGCATTTCATCTTCACAAAAATGCTATTTGATGGCATAAAACCAGAAAAAAACTAATGGTCACAGCAGACAGCCTGCAGATTAGACAAAGGTCACTGTGTGTTTTAATGAACAGCACTGTTAATTAATGAGAAAACAACTAGAACATGAGCTGTTAGACATTGTGATTTTTTACCAGAAAGGAAAAAATCAATCTTTATCTAAAACCACTTAGAGTAGCTCAAAAGCAAAACTACAAGAACACATTTTTAAATCTCAAGTTATACAGCAAAGCCCTATACATCAGTGAAATAATATCACAGGTCTTTGATATGACATATGAAGATTTCTAGATAAGAAGGTTAATGCTAGGTTGGTATTCCAGATAGATATTCTAGACAGAATCTAGGACTAGCTCTACCATTGCCTCTCAGATTTCTTAATTTCTGTCTGCATTTCTTTGGTCAAATGTGATGGTTAAGTTTATCGGGAAGTGGACTTGGCCCAAGGGATAGGGCGTCCACCTACCACATGGGAGGTCCACAGTTCAAACCCTGGGCCTCCTTGACCTGTGTGGAGCTGGCCCATGCGCAGTGCTGATGCGCGCAAGGAGTGCTGTGCCACGCAGGGGTGTCCCCTGTGTAGGGGAGCCCCATGCACAAGAAGTGTGCCCTGTAAGGAGAGACGCCCAGCGCGAAAGAAAGTGCAGCCTGCCCAAGAATGGCACCGCACACACGTAGAGCTGACACAACGAGATGACACAACAACAAAAAGAAACACAGATTCCTGGTGCTGCTGATAAGGATAGAAGCGGTCACAGAAGAACACACATAGAATGGACACAGAGAGCAGACAACTGGGGTGGGCGGCAGGGAGGGAGAGAAATAAATAAATAAATCTTTTTTAAAAAAACAGTTTATGCATCATCTTGGCGAGGTTATGGTTCCAGTTGTTTGATAAAACAAGCACTGGCCTGATTGTTACTGTGAGGCTATTTCATGGATTTATATCACCAATTGGTTGATTACATCTATGGCTAGTTACATCTACAATCAGGAAAGAAGGTTGCCTTCATCAATAAGAGAAGTCTTATCCAAGCAGCTGAAGGCCTTAAAGGGAGAACTAACGATTTCAGCAGTCAGAAAAGCGAATTTCCATGTCTACTTCACCCAGTTAGCTTCTCCTGCGGGAATTCATCAAAATCCTCATTGGATTTCCTAGCTTGCAGCCTACCCTACAGGATTTGGACTTGCCCATCCCCACAGTCACGTGAGCCAATTCCTACAATAAATCTCATAATATTTACATTATATATATGTATATAAAATCCCATCAGTTCTGTTTCCCTGGAGAACCCTGACTACTACAACAAATGAAGAAGCATTATAACTCCTTCAAGACAGCTAATAAAAATAGTAAACTTTGCCATTGATTCAGTAGAGAGCTGTCAAAGCTGAGCTTCTGGAGACTTTGGTAAGGAAGGACAGCACCATTGTTCTACATTAGAACTTTCCTTCCAAGTAGGTCAAGTACTGGAATATTATTCACCAATTCCTTTAGCAGCCATTTGTGTAAATGGCAGGCATCTTATTTTACCTAAAACCAAGCCAGAGGAAATGAACTTATTTGTCCTGAGGGGCAGCAAGCAGCAAAGGCACGAGAATCTCATGGCTGGCCCAGTAAGGGCAGAAGCACTATCCACAGTCTAAAGCATTTCAACTGAACATAATGTGTTTTTATATTTTTATCTACTTTGAAAATAAAGTAAGTACACCCTATCCAAAAAGTGATTTAGAGAGCATTACTAACCCAAAACACCAGATCAGTTCTAACATCTGGACTTGAAGAGGAACACATTTTCTCTTATGAGTCTAATCCATTGGATAGAATGCTGGCAATAACTTCTTTTTTAAATGAAATTTTTATTGAGATAATTTGTAGATTCACATGCAGTTGAAGGAATAATACAGAAAGATCCTGGGAACATTTTACCCAATTCCCACAAATGATAACATTTTGTAAAACTCCAGTTTAGTACTACAGCCAAGAAAATAACATTGATACAATTGACAGATCTTATTCAAATTTCCTGTCTATATTTGTAGGAGCGCATATTTAGTTCCATATAAATTTTTCACATGTGTAGGTTCACATATCCAGTGCAACAGAAACAGTTCCACTCCTCCCTCCTACCTGCCCTCTCCCATCCCTAATGTATTAGTGCTGGAAACCACCAATTTTTTTCTCCATTTCTAAAACTTTGTCATTTCAGAAGTATTATAAAAATGGAATCATACAGTATGTAACCTGTTGGGATTGGCTTTTGTGATTCAGCATAATTCTCTAGAGAGTCATCCAAATTGTTGCATGTATCACTGGTTTGCATCTTTTTATTGCTGAATAGTATTCCATGGTATGGATGTATCACAGTTTATTTAACCATTCACATGTTGCAAGACATCTGAGCTATTTCCAGTTTAAGACTATTGCAAATAAATATACTAGAAACATTTGTGTACAGGTTTTTTTATAAACATAAATTTTCATTTCTCTGGGATAAATATCCAAGAGCACAAATGCTAGATCATATAGTAACTGTTGAGTTTTATAAGAAACTGCCAAACTCTTTCCCAGAGTGGCTGCACCACTTACATTTCTACCAGCAATGTATGAGTGATCCAGTTTCTCCACATTCTTACCAACATTTATTGTTGTAGTTAATTTTTTTTATTTTTAGCCATTCTGATAAGTGTGTGGTGATATCTTATGATTTTGATTTATATTTCCATGGTGGCTTATGATATGTCATATCTTTTCAAGTGTTTTTTTGGTCATCGGTGTATCTTCTTCAGTGAAATATCTATGCATGTATTTTGCCTATTTTCTAACTGAATTGCTTGATTTTTAACTGTTGAGTTTGAAAGCTTTTTATTGTCTATATACTAACTCTCTGTTGGACATACGATTTGCAAATGTTTTCTTCCTCTCTCCAATTTGTCTTTTCATCTTCTCTGTATGAGCAAAAGTTTTGATGAAATCCAATCAATCAATTTTTCTTTTTCTGACTTATACTTTTGGTGTTAAGTCTAAGAACTCTTTGCCTAGACCCTTGATCCCAAAGATTTCCTTCTATATTTTTACTAAAAGTTTTATAATTTTATGTTTAACATTTAAGCCCATGCTCCATTTTGACTTAATTTTTGTATAAGGTGTGAGGTATAGTTTGAGGTTCATTTTTTTGCCTACAGATATGCTCCAGCATCATTTGTTGAAAAGTCTGTTCTTTCTTTGAATTGCTGTTGCACTTTTATCAAAAATCAGTTGATAAGAGGCAAGGCATAGAACCTCATGAAACCAATACACCTTTGGCAGGCCTGATTTAGGAATATATGATAATCTATTTCCTCAATATAACATAGTTATACTCATTTATAATTCCCTACACATGATTCTTCTACTCCTTTTATTTACTTGAACCTATAATTTTCAATATACCTGATACAATATATCTCTCAGAGACTTAAATCTTTGGATTGTTCATAAGCCAGGTAAGACCTGAATCCCAGCAAAGTTGCATCCTACCATCCAGTTCTCCAGGCTTGCCCTCGACAACCAACAAAACAAGATGAAAATGGACAAGGCGCATCCCAAAAAACAAGAAGTATCTACAGTTGCAAGTGAAACAATTCCTTCCATCTGCCCCATAATATCTAAGTCCCTTCTGAAGCAATCAGAGCAGACATCATCCCAAATCCCTCAATGTTGAGGAAGACCAAAGTAGACCTTGTTGTAGTTATTATCTTATGTTAACAGAAGAGCTTATAACATTGATATAAAGATAGTGGTTGCCAAGGGCTCAGAAGGAAGGGAGAGAGATGAAGAGGTAAAATACAGGGCATTTTCAGGGCAGTGAAATTGTTCTGTATGAGACTACAGTGATGGATACATGACATTATACATTTGTCAAAATTTATAAAACCATACAGCACAAAGTGTAAACCATAATGTAAACTATACATTTTGGTTAGTAGCAGTGCTTCGGTATTGGTTCATCAAATGAAACAGTGTACCACACTAATGTAAGATATTAATAAAAGGGGCAATCATGTGTGTGAGTGAGGGGGGGTATTATGTGGGAATTCCCTATATTTTCTGTAAATGTATATCCAAAACATCTCTAAAATAAGGTTTATTATTACCAAAAAAAAAAAAAATCAGTTGAGCATGCTTGTGTGGATCTGTTTCTGAGTTCTCTACTCTGTTCCACTGATCTAGCTGCCTGTACCTCCACCAATACCTTACTATCTTGATTACTGGAACAAAATAAATATAATAAGCCTTAATACCAGATAGAGTGATTCCTCTTACTTGATTCTTCCTTGTTAAATTGTTTTAGCTATTTTAGGGCCTGTGTCTTTCCATATAAATTTTAGAATATGTGTGTTTATGTCTGAAAAATCTAGCTGAGATTCTGTTAGAACTTTCATTGAAACTATAGACTATTTTGGGAAGAACTGGCATTTTTACTATGTCAGGTTTGCCAATTCATGAACACAAGGTTTGTCTCCGTTTATTTAGGTCTTCTCTGATTTCCTTCATTGATTTTTTTTCTATTGTCTTCTTAGTAGAAGACATTAATATTCAATGTCATCGATTTTTATTCTAATCTATATTATTTCCTTCCTTCTGATTTCTTTGGGCTTGCTTTATTATTCTTTTTCTAGTTTATTTTTTTTAACTTCAAAAAAAAATTTCAAACTTGCAGGATAACTCTGAAAATAATTCAAAAACCAATACAGACGGGAAGCGGAATTGGCCCAGTGTTTAGGGCGTCCATCTACTACATGGGAGGTCCACGGTTCAAACCCCTGGCCTCCTTGACCCATGTGGAGCTGGCCCACCTGATGCGTGCAAGCAGTGCCCTGCCATGCAGGGGTGTCCCCATGTAGGGGAGCCCCACACGCAAGGAGTGCACCCCATAAGGAGAGCAGCCCAGTGCGAAAGAAAGTGCAGCCTGCCCAAGAATGGCGCCACACACACGGAGAGCTGACACAACAAGATGACGCAACAAAAAGAAACACAGATTCCCGTGCCACTGACAACAACAGAAGCAGACAAAGAAGAACACGCAGCAAACAGACACAGAGAACAGACAACTGGGGCAGGGAAGGGGAGAGAAATAATTAAATAAATAATCTAAAAAAAAAAAAAAAAAAACCAATACAGAGAACACCAATATATTCCCTGCCCAGATTTAATAGCTTTTTCTCTCAGCATTTTGCACTTATCAGCATATCTGTCTTGTGTTTACTATGTCATGTTTTTTGAAGTGACTGTAAATGGTTTTGCCTTTTTAATTTCAGTTTTTGCATGTGCAAGTTTAGTATACAGAAATGTGATTGACTTCTGTGTGTTGGTCTTCTGTCCTGCCGCCTTGTTGAACTCACTGATTAGTTCCAACAGATTTTTTGTAGATTCCTTGGGATTTACTCTATAGACAGGCACATCAACTGCAAATAGGAATGGTTCTATGTCTTTGTTTCCAGTGTGTATGCCTTTTACCGCTTTTACTTGCCTTTTATTCCAGTGGCTAAAAATTCCTCTACTATGTTGAATAAGAGTGATGAAATTTGGGAAATTATAAATACAAGTATATTGTATTGTATCGTATTGCCTTATTCTTGATGTTAGGGGGAAGCATTCAGTCTTTTGCCATATCGTATGATGTTAATTATGTTTTTTTGTAACTGCTCTTTAGTGAGTCGAGGTAATTCACCTGTGTTCCCATTTTATCATGAGTGGGTATTGGATTTTGTCACAAGCTTTTTCGTGTGAACTAATAAGATCAGATACTTTTTCTTTTTTACCTTGTTGATTATTGGATTATATTAATGGATTTTCAAAGGTTGAAGCAGCCTTGCTTATGTGGAATAAATTCCACTCAGTCATGGTGTAAAAAAATTTTTATACATTGCTGGATTCAGTTTGCTAATATTTTGTTGAAGGTTTTACATCTTAATTCATGAGATACTGATTCATCGTTTGTTTTGTTTTGTTCTCATTTTGAACTAGCTTTGTCTGGTTTTGATATCAGGGTTAATACTGACCTCAAAATGAGTCAGGAAGGGTTTGGTTTTCTTCTCTTCTATTTCCTTAAGAAACTTTGTAAAGTTCCTATAAATTCTTCTTTGTTTGGCAGAGTACTCCAGCGAATCTGCTGGTGCATGGCGATTTCTTTGGGAGAAGTTTTTAAATTATGAATTCCATTTCTTTGATGTTATGGAGCTACTCAACTTACCTCTTTCTTCTTGCTCAAGTTTTGGTAGTTTGTGGCTTTGAGGATTTGTTTCATTTCTTTTAAGTTGTAAAATTTATGAGCTTAAAGTTATTTGTAGTATGCCCCTACTATGTTTTTAATGGCTCTAGAATCAATATTGATATTCCCTATTATATTCCTGAAATTGGGGATTTCATCTTCTTTTTTTTGTCATACTTGAAAGAGGTTTATCAGTGGTTTTTTGTTTGTTCAAAGAACCAGCTTTTTGTTTCATTGATACGCATATTTATCAACTTTTAACATTTTGCCACATTTGTTATATCATTCTATCAACTACCTATCTATCCATATCTGAGGGTAAGTTGTATAGGTCATTCTGCTTGAAAACTTAATAATTCCACGTGCATTTCCTAAGAACAAGGATATTCACTTATGTTTTAAATAACTTTAGTACAGTTAACAAGTTAAGGAAATTTAACAGTGATGTAAAGCATACAATCTATAGTTCAATTTTTTTAATTGTTCCAATAACTTCCTTTTGGGCACTTTATCCTCCATTATTAGATACACTCCAGG
This sequence comes from Dasypus novemcinctus, assembly GCF_030445035.2. Lineage (NCBI taxonomy): Eukaryota > Metazoa > Chordata > Mammalia > Cingulata > Dasypodidae > Dasypus > Dasypus novemcinctus. The sequence continues at coordinate 44,891,489 of NC_080683.1, forward strand.
ATCATGTATTGCATTTAATTGTCATTATCTCTTTAGTCCCTCTCTCTTTGTAATTGTGGAAACACATATACAACACAATTCTTCTCATCTCAGCCACTCTGAAGCATACAATTTGATATCACTAATCACATTCACAATATTGTGTTACCCTCACCACCATCCATTACAAAAATTTTCCATCACCCGAAACAGAAACCTTGCACCCATTATGTATTAATTCCCCATTTCTTCCCCTCCTCCCCCATAAACTGGTCTCTACTTTCTGTTTCTATGAGTATGTATATTCTAGTTATTTTATATAAGTGAGATTATACAATATTTGTTCTTTTGTGTGTTTTCACTCAATATGATATCTTCAAGGTTCATTCATAGGGTCTCATATATCATCAGAACGTCGTTCTTTTTTACAGATAAATAATACTCCATTGTGTATATACTACATTTTATTTATCCATTCGTCTGTTGATGGCCACTTGGGTTGCTTCCACCTTTTAACAACTGTGAATAATGCAAATGTCTATTCAAATCCCTGTTTTCAATTCTCTTGGAGTATATACCTAGAAGTGGAATTGCCAGGTCATATGGTAATTCTCTACTTAGCTTTCTGAAGAACCTCCAAAATGTCTTCCACAATTATGGCACCATTTTATATTCCTACCAATAATGATAAAGTGATCCTATTTCTCCACATCTAATCCAAAACTTGTTATTTTTCATTATTTAAAGTTGTCATTTTAGTGGGTTTAAAATGGAATATCATTGTGATTTTGATTTGCATTTCCCTGATGACTAGTGATGTTGAGCTTCTTTTCATATACCAATTGGTCATTTGTATATTTTCTTTGGAGAAATATCTATTTAAGTCTTTTCCCCATTTTTTAATGGGTTGTTTATATTTTTGTTGTTAAGTTGTAGGATTTCTTTATATGTTGGATATTGCACCCTTTTTGGATATGTGGTTTCCAAATGTTTTATCACAGTCTGCAGGTTGTTGTTTTACTTGCATGATGAAGTTCTTTGATACTCAAAAGTTTTTGATTTTCACGAAGTCCCATGTATCTACTTTTTCCTTTTGTTGCCTGTGTTTTTGATATAAAGTCTAAGAAACCATAGTCTAACACAAGGTCCTGAAGATGCTTTAGGATCCCATACGAGAAATAAATCAGTAAAAAATGAAACTGAAAAAAGTGGTCTTCTCACATTTCCATTCCCCATCTCTTCTAAGATCTATCAAATGAGGATTGCTTGCCCTTCTCAGGCCCAATAGCACTTTGTTCTTTTTGATTGCAATAAGGTAGAAATTTCAGGAACCAAGAGACAGAATCTGGTCAAAATGGTTTTCATGCATTTATTCCCTGCTGCATTCCAAGGCAGAAACTGTCACCCCTTTCAAGAAATCCAATTACAACTTCTTCCTGCTTTACGTGGAAATCAAAGAAGACTTGTTTTTTGCCACTTATAAATATATATATATTTTAAAGTCAGCAAGCAATATTACTGAACAGTGATCCCTGAGAAGTGATTTGTAAGTGTAATTTATCCTGCCTCAGTGCAAACACAAAAACAGTACAGTGACATTGACCTACATTACCTGGGAACAATGATCAAACATCCCATAGTGACGCCTGTTCCCATGAAAAGGAAAAATTATCATAGGGTGGTAACTGGGGACTCCTGCCACATTTGAGATTTTCTTGGGTATAACCCATGATATAACTGCTTACCAGTAGAGAGCCAAACTTCCTGATGTAAATATAAGTAGGAGAGGCACCAAAATGGTGAGCTTACCATTAAACCTAGATTAGTGCACAGTCACAGCCAAAACCCCCATGATAAGGACTAAACATAAAGTTATGAGAGCATCTTAGGCCTCAGCACACCTTTTATATGTGGAAAGATGTGCTGGATTAAAAGCGAGTGATCTGGAGAGTGGATGTGGCTCAAGCAGTTGAGTGCCTGCCTCCCACATGGCAGGCCCTGGGTTCGGCTCCCAGTGCTTCCTAAAGAAGACAAACAAATGACAAGCAGACATGAGCAGACATAGAGCAAGAACAGGAAGCAAAAGCAATGAGCAGACAATAAGCATACAACGAGTGCAAAAACAAGCAAACAGATGAGGGAGCCATCTTGGCGGGGGAGCAAGTGATCTGGCATGACACTTTAGACATCTTAATGAATGAATAGACTCAACAACAAAAATACGTACTCAAAATCAAAACAAAACAATGCTATCATATCATCAGTGAACTATATTGACCATAGCTTGATTATCTGTCCATAAAGTCATATTCAGAGATTTATCCCATAAGTAGCTTTATATCATAGTAAGTAAGCATTGACAGAACTAGATATTTATTTCTCATCATGATAATATTTCGGGATTAATATAGTGCAAAATAACAGAAGGATAGAATGATATATCTGTACTAGGCATTTCAAAAGTACAGCATATCATCACATGTTCTAACTAAAGAAATAGACATTTGCCTGAACCTTGCAGTGAAAATGCCATTTTTCTAAAGTTGTTAACAGTCTTTATGTTGGGATGTGGAGTAGGAAAGTAGAGTAGATTAGGACTGTTACTTTCTGTGCTGTATATTTCGGTAATGTTTGAATATTTGAATGAAGAACAGGTTATCACTTTTCAGTCAACCCTTGTTTTAAAAAATGAGGAAAAAATACACCTATTATTTATTGATTACACTATCAAATACAAAGGGCAAGGAGAGCGTTCTGAAAGCTGCAAGAGAAAAGCAATGTCTTATGTATAAGGGAGTCCCAATTAGATTTAGTGCCTATTTCTCATCAGAAATCATGGAGGCAAGAAGGCAGTGGGTTGAAATACTTAAAGTGCTGGAGGAAAACAACTGCTAGCTAAGAATTTTTCTATCCACCATGAGACTCTATTTCAAAAATGAAAGAGAGATTAAGGCACACTTGGATAAACAAAAACTGAAGGAGTTTATCATTACTAGACTTGCCCTATAAGCAATGTTAAAGGGAGTGTTTCAGACTGAAACAAAAGGACATTAGACAGTGGTTGAAAGCAGAGTAAAGAAATAAAGACCTGTGGTAAAAGTAACTATTTGGGTAATTATAAATGCCAATATTATTGTATTGTATTGTATCGCATGGTACCATATCATATTGTACCATATTGTTTGGCATGTAACTCTACTTCTAGCTTCCTACAGTTCTTAAAATGCAAAAATATAAAAAGGAATGAAAAATCTAGGTTTTCAGACATAAAATATACAAAAATATGTGTGGTAACAAGTACATAAAATGGTTGGAGGACAGGAGGGTACAGGAGAAGATTATGTGCACAATACTGAAGTTACGTTGGTATCAAACCAGATATTCTTGTTATGTATTTAAAATGTTTAATTATAACCCTGTGGTAACCACAAGGAAAAACAGATGAAAACTATATCCAGATAGAAATGAGAAGGCACTCAGTGTGGTACAACAAAGGAAAGCAAAGCAATATAAAAGTAGACTTTTGATTTATTGGACTTACCCCACTCAGCTAACATGGAGCTGAAGAAGGTCAACCACCACTCCATGGAGCCTAGAGTGCCTACAACTGAAAGCAGGAGGATTGCATCCAGTATCCATGTGGAATCTAAGCCCCCACTTGACATAGATGTGCAATGGACACAACCAATCCAATGTCCACAGAGAAAATGTGGAATGGGTGTGGGAAGGGTAGCCATGGTGGCTGCTGGGTTTGGGGAATGGGAGAAAGAGATGAGCTGTGGAGGCGTTTTCGGGACGTGGAGTTGTCCTGGGTGGTGCTTCATGGACAATTATGGGACATTGTAGATCCCCCCAGGGCCCACTGGATGGAACGTGGGAGAGTATGGGCTATGATGTGGACCATTGACTATGGGGTGCAGTGATGCTCAAAGATGTACTTACCAGGTGCAATGGATGTGTCACGATGATGGGAGAGAGTGTTGCTGTGGGGGGAATGGGGGGTGGGGGCGGTGGGGTTGAATGGGAACTCATATTTTTTTAATGTAATTTTTAAAAATAAATAATTTTTTTAAAAAAGTAGACTTTAATGGAGGTGAAGGACTTAAAGAGGCATAAGATTTTAAAAAGCTAAATAGCAAAATGGCAGAAGAAAGACCTGTATTATTAGTAGTGATTTTAAATGTAAATGGATTAAATTCTCCAGGTAAAACACAGAGATTGGCAGAATGGATTAAAAAAGCATGACCGAACTATTGCAGTCTGCAAGAGACTCACCTTAAAGTCAGAGATACATGTAGAGGGAAGCAGATGTGGCTCAAGTACACCTACCATATGGGAGGGCCTGGTTCGATCCCCAGGGCCTCCTGGTAAAAAAGATGTGAAGGTGGGCCCACACAGTGAGCTAGTGCCTGTGTGGTGAGCTGAGTACCCACACAGTGAGCCAAGTGCCCACATGGTGAGCCGAGTGCCCGTGCAGCAAGCCAAGTGCCCATGTGAGTGCCCACGTGGCGAGCCAAGTGCCCATGCGGTGGGCTGAGTACCCACACGAGTGCCTGCATGGTGAGCCGAGTGCTCACATGGTGAGCTGAGTGCCCATGTGAGTGTCCATGTGGTGAGCCAGTGCCCATGCGGTGAGCCAGTGCCTGCATGGTGAGCCAAGTGCCCATGCAGAAAGCTGATGCCCGCACAGTGAGCCTGTGCCCACACAAGTGTGTCACACAGCAAGATGATGATGCAACAAAAGAGGGACTAAGGGGAGAATCAAGGGGAAGCACAGCAGAGACCAGGAACTGAGGTGGTGCAATTGGCAGGGAATCTCTCTCCACATCAGAAGTCCCCAGGATTGAATCCCAGTGAATCGTAGAGGAGAAATATGAGAAGAGAAGAGAAAAGAGAAATAGATACCGAAAACCACACAACGAATGGACACAGATAGTAAAAACAGCAGGGCAGGGGAGGGAAAGGGGAAGAGAGAAAAAAAAAGATACATGTAGATAGAGGATGAAATGATGGGAAAAATATTCCATGCAAGTAGTAACCAAAAGAGAGCTGGCACGGCTATGCTAATATTGGATAAAATAGACTTTAAGACAAAAACTGTTAGGAGGGACAAAAATGGTCATTTACATACTGATAAAGCAGACAATTCGACAGGGAGATGTAACCATTATGAAGGGAGAAATCAATGATTCCACATTAAAAGTAGGGGATTTTAAGGAAAGCAGACTTGGCCCAGTGGTTAGGACTTCCGCCTACCACACGGGAGGTCTGCGGTTCAAACCCTGGGCCTCCTTAACCCGTGTGGAGCTGGCCCATGTGCAGTGCTGATGCGCGCAAGGAGTGCCGTGCCACATAGGGATGTCCCCGCTTAGGGGAGTCCCACACGCTCAAGGAGTGCACCCCGTAAGGAGAGCCGCCCAGCACGAAAGAAAGTGCAACCTGCCCAGGAATGGTGCCACATACACGGAGAGCTGACACAACAAAATGACTCAACAAAAAAAGAAACACAGATTCCCATGCCGCTGACAAGAACAGAAGCAGACAAAGAAGAACACGCAGCGAATAGACACAGAGAACAGACAACTGGGGCAGGGAGGGGGGAAGGGGAGAGAAATAATAAATAAATGGAAATTTTAAAAAATAAATAAAAGAAAGTAGGGGACTTTAACACACCTCTCAATAATAGGTAGAACATCTAGTCAGAAAATAAATAAGGAAGTACAGGATTTGAATGATACACTAAATCAACTAGAGCTAACAAACATACATAAAACACTGCACCCAATGAAAACAGAATACACATCTCCTTAAGTACACATGGATCATTCTTCAGTATAGACCATATGTTGGGCAAAAAATAAGTCTCAATAAATTCAAACATACTGAAATCATACAATGTATATTCTCCAACCACAATGGAATGATGCTAGAAATCAATAATAGGGAGAAAGGGAAAAGTCACAAATATATGGAAATTAAACAGCAGGCACTTAAACAACCAAAAGGTTAAAGAGGAAATAAGAAACACAATTAGGAAATAACTTGAGTTGACTGAAAATGAAAATACAACATGTCAAAACTTATGGGATGCAGTGAAGGCAGTGCTGAGAGGGAAATTTATAGCTCTAAATGCTTATATTAAAAGAGAAGAAAAACTTCGCATCAGAGACCTAACCTCAAAATTGAAAGAACTAGAAAAAGAAGAGCAAATTAAATCCAAAGCAAGCAGAAGGAAGGAAATAACAAAGATTAGAGCAGAAGTAAATTAATTTTTTTTTAAAAAAAAGGAAGGAAGGAAATAACAAAGATTAGAGCAGAGGTAAATGAAATTTTTTAAAAAATTAGAGCAGAGTAAGTGAAAATCAACAAAACCAAAAGTTGGTTCTTTGAAAAGATAAACAAAATCAACAAACCTTTAGCTAGATTGACAAAGAAAAAAGAGAGAATACAAATAATGAAAAGGGAAATATTACTACCAACAACACTGAAATAAAAAAGGAGTATAAATGGATACTATGAAAAACACAATGCCAATAAATTAGATAACCCAGATAAAATGGACAAATTCTTAGAAAAACACAAAATACATACATTGACTCAAGAAGAGATAGAAGATCTCAACAAACCAATTTTTAGTAAAGATTGAATCAGTCATCAACAAAGAAAAGTCTAGGACCAAGTGGCTTCAGAGGGGAATTCTACCAAATATTCCAAGAAAACTTAACTCCAGTTCTCCTCAAAATCTTCTAAAAATTTAAAGAAGAAACACTACCTAATTCATTATTTGAGGCCAACATCACCTTAACACCAAAGCCAGAAAAAGATATCACCAGAAAACAAACTACAGACCAATTTCTCTTATTAATATAGATACAAAAATGCTCAACAAAATACTAGCAAACTGAATCCAGCAGCATATTAAAATAATGTGCCCTATGATCAAGGAGGATTTATCCTTGATATGCAAGGTTGATACAACATAAGAAAATCAATTAATGTAGTATACCACATTAACAGAATGAAGGGAAAAAACTCACATGATCATCCCAGTCAATGCAGAAAAGGCATTTGAAAAAATACAGCACACTTTCTTGATAAAAACACTTAGAACATTGGGAATATAAGGAAATTCCCTCAACATGGTAAAGGGCATATATGAAAAGCCCTCAGGTAACATCCTACTTAATGGTGAAACACTGAAAGACTTCCCTCTAAGATCAGGAACAGACCAGGATGCCCACTCCCACCACTGTTATTCAATATTGTACTGGAAGTTCTTGCTAGAGAAACTAGGCAAGAAAAAGAAAGAAAAGTCATAAAAATTGGAAAACAAGGAATAAAACTACCTATTTGCAGATGGTATGGTCCTATATACAGAAAATCAAAGAGAAAACATATATAACAAAGCTCCTAGAACTCAAAAATTAATTAAGCCAAGTAGAAAGTTACAAAATCAACACCCGAAAATCAGTCATGTTTATATATTTCAGCAATTACAGTTGGAAGAAATAATCAAGAAAAAATTCCATTCACAATACAACTAAAAGAATAAAATATCGAGGAATAAAGCTAACCAAAGATGTAAAGGATTTGTACACAGGAAACTACAAAATACTGCTAAAAAATGTTGAAGACCTAAATATATGGAAGGACATTCTGTATTCATGGATTGGAAGACTAAATATTGTTAAGATGTCAGTACTACCCAAAGCAATTTATAGATTCAATGCAATCCTAATTGAAATTCCAACAACCTTCTTTGCTAAAATGGTAAAGCAAGTCATCAAATTTATATGGGAATGATTTCAGGAAGAAGGCAGACTAGAAAGTTTCAGGACTCTCTTCACTGCCAGAAAATAGAGAACAGGCAGAAATGGCTTGGAAAAAAAGTTTTCTAGGGTTTAGTACCCCAGGGGAAGAGTGGACACCACCCAAAAGAGAGAGGGCAAAGGAAAAGAATTGCAATGGCAAAACTATGTCGAATGAAAATGAAAATACAACATGCCAAAACTTATGGGATGCAGCAAAGACAGTGCTGAGAGGGAACTTTGTAGCTTTAAATGCTCATATAAAAAGAAGAAAGACTTCACATCAGAGATCTAACCTCACAACTGAAAGAACTAGAAAAAGAAGAGCAAACTAAAAGCCACAGCTGCAGCTGCCCACATCCTCCCCCACCCTATAGACACTTTTGAATGCTTGGGCCTCAGGGCTGGCAGCTACAGGAAAAGGGGGCCCAGAGATCCACCTCCTCAGGAAAGTGGAGAGGGACACAGCATAAGGTTAACTCAGCTTTTCACCCACAAAGTTGGTCTGCTGTGTCCCAAAAGCCCTTCCAGGCTGGGTGGGGCTATACCATTGTTTGCTTTGGGAGCTGGCAAGGGACTAAAGAGATCCAAACCTCTCAATCTCCCTATCTACTTACCAGGACTGGATGTTGAGGACACAGAAGGAAGTGGAATTATTTCCTATCCAGTAAAAGGGAGGGGGCTGCCAGCAAAGGTTGGAGAGCTGCCTCAGAGGTAATTTGAATTACCAGGCTCTCAGCCTCCAGGAGGGACCTTGTATCACATTGATCCAATCCCTGTTGCAGCAAACTATCTCCAACCAGTCCTTGAACTGAGAGGGTTGTCAAAGAGCATCATCTGCTGTTGAACCAAGGAAGTGCATTTGAGGAAACTAAAAGTAAATAAGTAAGTGGAGCTTTTTCCAACCTTTATAGCCTTCCCCAAGGCCACTGTAAGTGGGTCTGCAATCCGTTACTGGGTCCAGGACCTGGATTTAAGTAACTATCAGGGACAGTCCTAAAGACCCTGAACCGCTGAACCAAGATTCAAAGAACAGCAGTAATACACAGCCTCCCACCACTAAATCCCTATGAAAGAGAGAGAAATTGAGCATCTGAGTAAACTCACCATCCTAATCAGATGCCTAGACATCAGCAAAAAATTAAAAGCCGTACTAAGAAAATGGAAGAAATGGCCCAAGAAAATGAATATATCAAAGCCCTAGATAAAACACAGGATTTGAGACAACTAATCAATGAGATGCACACAAATTTCCAAAATCAAATTAATAAGTTGAAAAACAATATGACTAAAGAGTGGAAAAACATCAAGACACTGAAGGGAGTAGATGTGGCTCAAGCAGCTGGATACCCACCTCCTATATGGGAGATCCTGGGTTCAATTCCCAGTGCCTCCTAAAAAAAATGAGCAAACACAGTGAGCTGACAAATGAGAAGATACAATGAGCAGACACAACAATTAGGGAGTAGATGTAGCTCAAGCAATTCAGGCACCTGCCTCCCTTATAAGTGGTCCTGGGTTTGGTTCCTGGTGCCTCCTACAGAAGATGAGTAGACACAGTGATCAGAGACAATGAACAGACAACAAGCAGACACAAGGGTGCCATTATGGGGGCAGGGGAGAAGACACTGAGTGAGCACAAAGAAGAATTTGAAGACCTGAATAGAAAAGTAACAGAGCTCACAGAAATGAAAGACACAATAGTTGAGATCAAAAACACATTGGGGCTGGGTTGGATATAACCAGAGACACACAGGCAAAGGGAGCTCCACAATATTTGATCATGCCATGTGAGAGAAAGGAGAGGCTCAAAGAGCTAAAGTCCAGGGAGAGATGAGCCATATGCCTGGTAGCTTGCAACTGAACTCAGGAAGAAAGCAGAGCAGGTGAGCCTGAAAGAGAAGACCCAAAAAAAGGATGAATTATTCACCTCTGTTTTTGAACATATATAAGGACAAGCAATGGCATGTCATTGGAAGAGAAGTACAAGAAAGACCTACTTCACTGGCATTAGTACCGCTTTGAAGAACAGTCATGTAAAGTGGAGTTTCTATGACCAGATTATAGTTTTGTAGATTTTCTTTACATGCTGTCATGTATTGTACCTGTGAAGAAAAGCAAAAGTCACCAAAAATGGTAAAATACAGTCTGCCATTGACTTTAGCCCATCGTGCTGACTTAGATGTACCTTTATTTCTGGGTTTCTGCTTTAATCCTAACAGACAATTGTTCTATAGTCCTGCAGACTTATGTGGCAGCCAAAACGAATAGCCTATCTTGACTAGAGTGGATCTGCCTTTTTGCCAAGTCTGCTTCTTCATTTTGTTGCCATTTTAACACCTATACTCTAGCCCAGACATCAGCCCCTTTAGTTCAACATTCCATTAGACTTGCCCTAGGAGAGTTAAACCATATGCTGGAAAATTTTCCAGATATCTGTTTTTTCCTCCAAAAATTACCTATTTGTGGCCAACATATGCTTTTCTATCCTACTCTCTGCAAGTTAACCTGATCAACTAAAATATAGATGCCTAAGAGAGTTTATTATGGAACCTCCCAGTGCTTTAAAACGAAGGAGAGACTCATACTGAGAAGCTCTGGCATCAGAGCAGGCCACCAGGAGAGAGTTGAATTCAGCTGGATTACTTTAGTTCTTTTTGATGATAACTGTTACAGAAGAATTCTCTGCTTGGCCAACTGCCCACTGAGAACACCAAGCTTTCTAGGAAGATCAACCCACATAACTGTGGAGGGCATATGGTTTTTTGGCATAGAGGATCTGGAGTATATCCTAAATGTAGCAGCCAATGCCTTTCAGCCAATTCAAGTCATCTTAATACACATTCTGTAAGAAAGAAGGAACAATGAAAGGTGATAGGTGTCAACTCAATTACAACTGAGTATTTTGATAATTTCCTATCAGCACTTGGCTATGCTTAGTGCTTAACAATCAAATGGTGGCCTCTCAACAGCTGGAAGATTTTTCATGTCTTGGCCTGAACAAGTTTAGGAGGAAAGCAATACTAAAATCTCAGCCTGGTGTTAAACAGCTTAAAACTTAGACAGGTTATCACAAGATTCAAAGGGTATTCTTATACCAAAAGTGTTTACTCACACTGCAATGTATTGAAAACAGTTTATGAATACTGGAAAATCAGATCATGGAGGGTCAAATATGGGTAAGGTGAATGCTATAAGTCATACTACAGAAAGGGCATGTGTCACTCAAGATCTCCTAGGAGTTTTAGACTTATACAATATTGGGTTCTTCTGAAAGTCATGTTCACTAGTTAAAGGAGTATCAATACTCAAAGTCACTGAGGATGTACTGGCACCTTTTACTAGCATGTGATTCATGGTATCATTGGAAATATGAACATTTGCTTTGGTGTTCGCATAATCTCTTCTGTAGTTCAAATAAAGATTATTTGAGCCCTCTAAGCCTCTAAGCCAAACCCAGCATGTAAATGCATTACCTTCCTCTCAGTGTGGGACATGACTCCCGGAGATGAGCCTTCCTGATGCCAAGGGATTACTACCAAGCACCAGCTGGTAATGCAACTAGAAAAAAGCTTTGAATAAAAGGGAGAAATGGTAAAGGGAAATGAGTTTATATGGCTAAGAGACTTCAAAATGAGTCAGAAGGTCATCAGAGGGGTCATGCTTATGCACATCTCAGCAGGATCTCAGAGACAGTCAAAGTAGAAACACCCCAGATAATGGTGATCCCGAGGGCTATGGAGACACCCAGGTCCTACAGTCATGACAGATGGCTCTGGAGTTCAGTACCTTGCCAGTGGGTCCTACTTTGGAATTTGTGCTCCTGAGTGTGATGGAGTTGGACACAGATGTGACCTCTTTACACAAGCCTCTTCTGTCACTTTTACTGAACCTGTGGTTGGTGCTGGAATTGGTGTATGCTCAGGAGACTTGAATCTCTGGACTGTCCATGTGCCAGCTGGACCCTGAGCCTCAGCAGAATTACAACACCTACTCTCTGGTTCATTGGACTTACCCAGGTTAGCTAAAAGGGAGGTGAGGATGGTCAACCACCATACCAGGGAACTGAAAGAGTCTATAGCTGCGAGCAGGAGAATTCCATCCATCAGCCATGTGTGATCTAAGTCCCCTCTCAATTTAAAGGTGGAATGGATATCACCATCCCAGGGTCCACAGGATGGAGGAATAGATTAGAGTGGACTAATCTGTGGATTAGAGTGGATTTACTGGCATTCTACTATAGAATTATTGTGACTGTAGCAATGGAAGAAATTATATCATTGATGTGGAGACAGACAGTGGCCACAGGAGTTGCTAAAGGCAGAGAGAGAGAAAAAGAGGTGTGATATTGGGGCATTTTTGGGACTTGGAGTTGTCCATCTGCAGGACATTATATATCCTGCCATAACCCACTGAATGGACTGGAAGAGTGTAAACTACAACCTAAACTATAATCCATGCTGTATAGCAATGATCTAAAATGTACTTATCAAATGCAATGAATGTTCCACACTAATGAAAGAATTTGTCAATGTGGGAGGAGTGAGGGGTGTGGGGAGTGGGGAATATGGGAACCTCTTATATTTTAATGTAACATTTTGTGTAACTTATGTATCTTTTAAAAAAGATAATAAAAGGGGGAAAGACAAAACCATAAAAGGAAATAAAATGTAAGTTATTCATAAAAAAAAAAAACAAATCAGAGGCATTCAACAGCACACTCAATGACAGAAGAAAGAATAAGTGATACAGAACACAAAACAGCTATAATAGAGGAGAGAAAAGAACAGAAGGAGAAAAGTATGGAAAAAAATTGAGCAGAGGTTGAGGAAGTTGAATGATGATAAAATTAAACACAACAACATATGTTCTATGGGAGTTTCAGAAGGAGAAGAAAAGGGAAAAGGGACAGAAAGAGTATTTGAGGAAATAATAGCTGAAAATTTCCCAACTCTCATGGAAGGAATGAATTTCCATAAAGCACAGCATACCACAATCAGAATAAATGTGAATACACCTACTCCAAGACACATACTACTCAGACTGCCAAACACCAAAGGTAAAAAGAAAGTTCTGAGAGCAGCAAGGGAGGAACAAACCATCACACACAAGGGATGCCCAGTAAAACTTAGTGCATCACAAACTATGGAGACAAGAAGACTGTGTGATACAATTAGGATACTGAAAGAGAAAACATGCCAGCCAAGAATTATTTATCCAGCAATATTGTCCTTCAAATATGATGGTTTAAAATATTCACAAATAAACAGAAACTTAAGAGAGTTCATAAAAAAGAATTCACCTTTGCAGGAAGTATTAAAGGGAACCCTACAAACTGAAAGCAAAAAACAGGAAAGAGAGGCTTGGAGGAGAGTATAGAAGAAAGAATAGCAGAAAGGATAACCAAAAGAGTAAAAGACAAGTGAAAATAAGATATGACATATGAAAACCAAAGAATAAAGTGGTGAAATTAAATAATACATTTACAATAATATCATTGAAAGTGAATGGATTAACCTCCCCAATCAAAAGATTTAGGCTGACAGGCTGAATGAAAGAAACATGAACCATCCATATGCTACCTACAAGAGACTCACCTTAGAGCCAGGGATACAACCAGCTGAAAGTCAAAGGCTGGAAAAAGATACTCCACACAACAGTAACCAAAAAAGAACAGGGGTAGCTTTTATAATATCAGAAAAAACAGACATTAAATGTAAATAAGTTATAAGAGATACAGAAGGTGACTGTGTATTTATAAAAAGGACAGTCTGCCAGAAAGAAATAACAGTCATAAATTTCTATGCACCTAACTAGGGTGCCCCAAAATATATGAGGCAAACTCTGACAAAACCGAAGGGAGAAATAGACACCTCTACAATAATAGTTGGAGACTTCAACACAACACTCATATCATTATTATAGATAGAACAACCAGACAGTATATCAACAAGGAAACAGAGAACGTGAAGAATATGATAAAGGAGCTAAACTTAACAAACATATAGAGAAAGTTGCACCCAAACTCAGTGGGTTATACATTCTTCTCAAGTGGATCTTTTTCCAGGATAGACCACTTGCTAGGTCATAAGGTTTGTCTCAATAAATATAAAAAGATTAAAATTATACGAAGTACCCTCTCAGATTATAATGGATTGAAACTGGAAATCAACAATAGACAGGAAAGAGGTAATGTTGCAAATGTATGGGGGCTGAACAACACATTCCTAAATAATCAGTGAGTCAATGAAAAAATTGTAAGTGAAATTTTATTTATTGAGACGAATGAAAATGAGAACACAACTTAGCAAAACTTAGGGGATACAGCAAAGGCAGTCCTGAGAGGGAAATATATAACACTAAATAACTATATTTAAAATTTTAGAAAAAGAAAGAGCTAAAATCAAAAATCTAACTCAACAACTGAAAAACTAGAAAAAGAACAGCAAGCCATTCCCAAAGCAAGTAGAAAGAAATAATAAAGATTAGAGCAGAAATAAATGAAATTGAGAACAAAAAGACAATAGAGAAAATCAACAAAACCAAATGCTGGTTCTTTGAGAAGATGATTATAATTGACAAACCCCTAGCTACACTAACAAGAAAAAAAGAAAATAAGAAACCAGCAAGATGGAGGCAGAGTAAGGAGTTACTACATCAGCTCCTGCTACAGGGCAGTTAGTAATCACCCAGAGCTCTCTAAAGCACCTGTTTGGGCATTCCAGGAGACCTAAAGAGCATCCTGCAACATCTTTGAAGGAATGGAAGGAGGGGACTGCCCATCTGCATAGAAGATTCAGAAGTAGAGCACTCCATGCCACAGAGGCTGGTGCCCATCCTCTACTAGAGATACAATCCACCTTGGTAGCTATTCCACGGCTGGAATTGGAAGCTCCATTTCCCAAAAATGGGGGAGGAAGAGATGGTTGGGCACCAACTTCAGCTACTGATAAGTAAATTTGGTGGGCTAAAGTATAACTCTAAGAATAGCTAAAGTTTGAAACTGTCCAAGTCAGAAAGGCCAGTAGCTTAACTCCATGCCTGGTGCAAGGGGAGTAGGGCAGACTGAAAATCACAGTCCTGGTAGGGACTGGTTTCTTCCCATCCAGATCACATTGCAGCTCTACCTTAGGCCCCAGTCCCACCTCCAGCAGGGAGGAAGCTGCAGGGACCTGCGCCAGTCTATCCAGGAAAATACAGGCCATGCCACGGAGGCCAGTGATCATCCTACTCTGGTGGTGCAAGCAGCCTCAGGAGCTATTCTGAGACTGAAGCTGGAACTTCATTTCCCAAAAACAGGGAAGGAAGAGATGTTTGGCCACCAACCTCAGCTACTGATTAGAAAACTTGACTGGCTGAAGTATAAGAACAGCTAAAGTTTGAGCCTGTCCAAGTGTGAAAGAGGCTGGTAGCTGCAATTTTGACTCTGCCCCCAGCATGAGGGGAAGCCTGGCCCATTGAAAATCATGGTGACAGTAGAAGCCAGTTTCTTTCACCCAGATTGGCCTGCAGCCCTAGCCTAGACTTTGGCCCAACTCTAGCAGAGAAGAAGCTTGCAGGTCCTGCACCAGGCTATCCAGGTAACTGCATATACTTTAGGCTGGCACAGACTGAATAATCAGAAGTCTACTGGGGCAACTGCAGTTATCGTGGACCTGCACTGCATAGATTACTGCCCACACCTGCAACTCCATCCCTACCCCAGGCGGGGGAGAAAGGGACATGAAGCTTCATCAATCTCTCTGGGTAACTACAGTCTAGGTCTACATGGCTTGGATTGTACCACACAGCATTGCTATGTCCCTACCCACGGCAAAGGAGAAAGTTGGGAGAAGCTTCATTGGTCCCTGGGACAATGAAGGCAGCTTGAACCTTCACAGCTTGCAGCAACAACTACATCCATGGCTCCTACTACACCCAGCAATGGAGAAAGGGCAGGAAGCCCTAAACTAAAGAGAAAAACTGCACCCAGAATAAATACTCTAGTAAGCCTGGTGCCAAGGCACCAACAAAAAATTACAATCCACATGAAGAAACAGAAAGATATGACCCAATTTAAGGAACAAGATAAGCCTCCAGATGACATAAAGGAGTTGGGACAACTTATCATAGATGTTCAAACAAATCTCTTTAATAAATTCAATGAGATGGTAAAAGATATTAAGAATATTAAGAAGACATTGGATGAGCACAAAGAAGAATTTGAAAGCACACATAGAAGAATAGCAGATCTTATGGGAATGAAAGGTGCAATAAATGAAATTAAAAATACACTGGAATCATAGAATAGCAGATTTGAGAAGGCAGAAGAAAGAACTGGTGAGCTTGAAGAAATGGCCTCTTAAAATGAACATACAAAAGAACAGATGAAGAAAAGAATGGAAAAAATTGACAAGCTCTCAGGGAACTAAACAACAGCAAGGGATGTGCAAACATACATGTCATGGGTGTCCCAGAAAGAGAAGAGAAGGGAAAAGGAACAGAAGGAATATTTGAAGAAATAATGGTAGAAAATTTCCCAACACTATTGAAGGATGTAGATATCCATGTGCAAGAAGCACAACATACGCCCATTCGAAAAAAATCTGAATAGACCAATTCTAAGACACATACTTATCAGAATGTCAAATGCCAAAGACAGAGAATTCTGAGAGCAGCAGGAAAAAAGCAATGCATAACATATAAGGGATAACCAATAAGATTAAATGCCAATTTCTCATCAGAAACCATGGAGGTAAGAAGACAGTGGTATGATATATTTAAGATACTAAAAGAGAAACACTTTCAGCCAAGAATCTTATATCTGCCAAGATTATCTTTCAAAAATGCGTGTGAGTTTAGAATATTCACAGTTAAACAGAAACTGAGAGAGGTTGGAACCAAGTGACTGGCTTTGCAGGAAATACTAAAGGGTGTGCAACAGCCTGAAAAGAAAAGACAGGAGAGAGAGGCCTGGAATAGAGTCTAGAAATGAAGATTATATGAATAAAAATAACTGAGGGTGTCAAAAGAGAGGTGAGAATAAAATATGACAGATAAAACCCAAATATTCAGGAATAAATTTAACCAAAAATGTAAAGCATTTGTATTCAGAAAACTATACCTCATTGTTAAGAGAAATCAAAAAAGACCTAAATAATTGGAAGAACATTCCATGCTAAATATCATTAAGATGTCAATTCTACTAAATTGATATACAGTTTCAATGGAATCCTGATAAAAATTCCACCAGCATATTTTAAATAAATGGAAAAGATGATTATCAAATTTATTTGGAAGAATAAGGGGTCCTGAATAGCCAGAAACATCTTAAAATGGAAAAGCAAAGTTGGAGGACTCTCATTTCCAGACTTTAACTCATATTACCTAGCTACAGTGGTAAAAACAGCATGGAACTGGCATAAAGACAGACACATGGACCAATGGAACTGAATTAATGGTTCAGAAACAGACCCTCATATGTATGATCAAATGATTTTTGACTAGCCTGTCAAACTCACCCAGCTCAGGAAGAATAGTCCATTCAACAAATGGTGCTGAGAGAACTAGATTTCCATCCAAAAGAAGGAAAGAGGACCCCAATCTCACACCTTCTACAAAAGTTAACTCAAAATGATTAAAAAACCTAAATATAAAAGCAAGAACCATAAAGATTCTAGAAGAAAATGTAGGAAAATATCCTCAAGACCTATTGGTAGGTGTTGGATTCTTAAAGGAGATTAGAGGAGGACCGAGATGGCCTACTGATGTTTAATGTATGTAGAAGTTTTAATTAGCTTTACTGTAAAAGTGCAAAAATGTATGGAGATGGTAACACATTATAATGAGTATCACTGGTTTATAAATGGAGATGTGCTGAATATGGTAGTCCAGGGATGTAAATACCAATTGACAGTATCTAGAGAATAATCTAGGGACTGAAAAGCACAGTAAACCCAGAGGTAAATGAGAATTGTTGATGGTACAGATGCAAGAGTGTCCTTTGTGAGCTAGAGCAAATGTACATCACTATTGCAAGATGGTAGGAATGTGGACTGTGGTTAACAGTAAAATTGTAATATTCTTGCATCTATGACAAAGATGTACTATGTTGATAATGGGAGAGTATGGAAATGTGTGTCAAATATATGCTATGGATCTGGTAATAATTTGATGACATTATAATCTGTAACAAATATTCCATCATGGTGTAGTGTGTTGATAGAGTGGTGTTGTTTGGGAATTCTGTACATGTGCATGATGATTGTTTTGTAAGTTTATACTTCTGTCATAAAAATATATTTAAAAAATAATAATAGGGTTAGGGAAAAAATACACCAAATATAAGGACAATGATTAGTAGTAAGATTTGACAATATTCTTTCACAATTTGTAAAAAATATCTCACAGCATTGCAAAGTGTTTATGGAGGAGTTATGTATGGAACCTCTGTTTGATGTTAGGCATGTTTGCTTTGTAAGTTCACAACTTTTACTATATAGTTATTGTTTATGTATGTTAATGTATAAATGATATAATAATAATAGGGTGGGTTGGGATAAAAATACTTTGGTTAGTAGTAATATTTTGATGATGATCTTTAATCATTAGTTAAAAATGTTTAACAACAATGCAAGGTATTGGTGGTAGGGTGAATATGAGAACCCTGCATGATGTTATGTATGTTTGTTTTATAAGTTCACAACTATTAATATATACTTATTGCTTATGTATGTTCATGTATAAGTGATTTACTTCAATAAATTATTTAAATTTTTTTTTAAAAAGAGGGAAACAGATGTGGCTCAAGCAATTGGGCTCCCATCTACCATATAGGAGATGCAGGGTTCAATTCCTGAGGCCTCCTGGTGAAGGCAAGCTGGCCTACATGGTGAGCAGCCCATGCAGGAGTGCTGGCCTGCACAGGACTACTGGATGCACTCGGTGCAAGCCTGCATGGAGAGATGACACAGCAAGATGATGCAACAAAAAGAGACACAGAGGAGAGATAATAAGAGATGCAGCTGACCAGGGAGATGAAGTTGAGATTTAGGTTGAGTTTGAATGCCTCTCTTCCACTCCAGAAGGTCCCAGGATTGGTTCCTGGTGCCGCCTAAAGAGAAGACAAGCAGACACAAAAGAATACACAGACAATGGACACAGAGAACAAACAGTGAGCACAAAACAATGAAAGGGGGGGGATAAATAAATAAATCTTTTAAAAAAGGAAGAGAGAGAAAAGATAAAATCAGAAATGAAAGGGGTGAAGTTATAACTGACCCCACATAAATAAAAAGGATCCATAAGAGGGTATTATGAGAAACTGTGTGTCAACAAACTAGGCAACCTAGATGAAATGGACAAAATCCTAGAAATGCACAACCAACCTACATTGACTCTATGAGAAATACAAGAATTTAACAAATTTAAAGAGATTTAATCAGTCATCAAAAATCTCCCAACAAAGAAAAGTCTAGGAACAGATGGCTTCAGAGGTGAATTCTACCAAGCATTTTGAGAAAAATTAACACCAATCCTGTTTAACTCTTCCAAAAAATTGAAGAAGAGAGAAAATTACCCAACACATCTTATGAAGCCAACATCACCCTAATACCATAGCCAGATAAAGGCACTACAAGAAAAGAAAATTACAGACCAATCTCTAATGAACACGATGCAAAAATTTGAAACAAAATGTTTAGAAATAGAATCCAAAAGCATATCGAAAGAATTATGCATCTGGACCAAGTGGAATTTATTCCTGGTATGCAAGGGTGGTTCAAAATTTAAAAATCAATTAGCATTTTATGCCACATTAAGAAATTGAAGGAAGAAAACACATGATCATCTTGATTGATGCAGAAAAGGCATTTGACAAAATCCATGCAACCCCCAGATATTGATTCCTTTGAGGGCTAAAGAGACCCATGGGAGTTATGGTCATGGCCGATGGGGTTAACTACCAGGTCAGATGGCCCCTCTTTGGAAATGGTGTTTATGTGTGATGAATCTGGACTCAGATGGGATCTTCCTTCATAAGACTTTCACACTAATGTGCTGGAGGTGCAGTTAATGTTGGGGTTTAAGATATATTTAGGGGATTTGAATCTCTGGACTGACAATGTGATAGCCAGGTCCTGAGCCTCAACAGACTCCAGCACCTACAATCTGATTTATTGGACTTACCACACTCAGCTAAGATGGAGTTGAAGAAGGACAACCACCACACCATGGAGCCTAGAGTGATTACAACTGAAAGTGGGAGGATTGCATCCAGCATCCATGTGGAATCTGAGCCTCCTCTTGACATAGAGGTGCAATGGACACAACCAATCCAATGTCCACATAGAAGAGGTGGCATTGGATTGGGAAAAGTGGACATGGTGGACGATGGGTATGGGGAAAGGCAGGAAGAGATGAGAGGTGGAGGCGTCTTTGGGACATGGAGCTGCCCTGGATGGTGCTTCAGAGGCAATCACCGGACATTGTAAATCCTCACAGGGCCCACTGGATGGAATGGAGGAGAGTATGGGCCATGATGTGGACCATTGATTATGAGGTGCAGAGGTGCCCAAAGCTGTACTTACCAAATCCAATGGATGTGTCATGATGATGGGAATGAGTGTTGCTGGGGGGGGGGGAGAGGGGGGGTGGGGGGGTGGGGTTGAATGGGACCTCACATATATATTTTTAATGTAATATTATTACAAAGTCAATAAAAAAATAAAAATTAAAAAAAAATGGAAAAAAATTAAAAAAAAAAGAAGGAAATACCCACAATTTGATAAAAGGCATATATGAAAAACCTAGTCAATATTGTATGCTCTGGGGAAAAGTTGAAAGATTTCCCTCTAAGACCAGGAACAAGACAAGTATGCCCACTGTCACCATTTTTATTCAACATTGTACTAGAAGTTCTAGCTAGAGCAATTAGACAAGAAAATAAGTAAATACAAGGCATCCAATAGGAAAAGAGGAAGCAAAACTCTCACTATTCATAGCTGAGATGATCCTATATTTTGAAAGTTCTGAAATGTCTACCACAAAGCTACTTGAGCTAATAAATAAGTTCACCAAAGTGGCAAGATACATGAACAACACTCAAAAATCAGTAATATTTCTATATACTAGCATTGAACAATCTGAGGAGGAAATCAGGGGAAAAATTCCATTTCCAATAACAACAAAAAGACTCAATTTATATCAGATAAAATAGACTTTAAAATAAAGCTATTATTAGAGACAAGGAAGAACATTATATAGTAATAAAAGAAGCAAGCCACCAGGAAGAAATAACAATCATAAATAACTATATTCCTAACCAGAGTCCCCAAAGTACACAAGGTAAACACTGGCAAAAGTGAAGGGAGAAATAGATGTCTCTTCAATAAAATGTGGAGACTTCAATATACCACTTGCATCATTGGATAGACCATCTGGGCAGAGCATCAACAAAAAGACAGAGAACTTGAATACTATGATAAATGGACTCAACCTAATAGACATATATAGAATATTGTACCCCAAAACAGC
Source organism: Dasypus novemcinctus (assembly GCF_030445035.2). Taxonomy (NCBI): domain Eukaryota; kingdom Metazoa; phylum Chordata; class Mammalia; order Cingulata; family Dasypodidae; genus Dasypus; species Dasypus novemcinctus. The sequence goes on from NC_080683.1 coordinate 44,912,788, forward strand.
AGGATATACATTCTTCTCAAATTCTCTTGGTACTTTCTCTAGAATAGACCATATATTATGTCACAAAAAAGATCTCAACAAAGTTTAAAAAGATTAAAATTATACAAGGCACTTTTTCTGATCATAATGGAATGAAGCTGGAAACCAATAAGAGGCAGGAAAAGTGAAAATTCATAAGTATATGGAGATTAAACAACATATTCTTAAATAAGAGTGAATCAAAGAAGAAAATGGGAAGGAAATCAGTAAATATCTTGAGATGAATTAAAATGGGAAATCAACATATCAAAGCCTATGGGATGCAGCAAAGGCAGTACTGAGGGGGAAATTTATAGACCTCAATACCTATATTAAAAAAGAAAAAATGGCTAAAATCCAAGAACTAAGTACACACCTGGAGAAACTGGGGAAAGAACAGCAAACTAATCCTAAAGCAAGTAAAAAGAAATAAATAACAACAGAGAGCAGAAGAGAAAAAAAATGGAATTGAGAATTAAAAAAAAAAACAACTAAACTAAAAGTAGGTTTTTTGAGAAGATCAACAAAATTCACAAACCCTTAGCAAGAAAAAAAAAAGAGAGAGAGAAGATGTAATAAAATAAAAAATGAGAGGGAGTCATTACTCTGACAGAAATAAAGGATCTTAAGAGGATACTATAAACAACTATATGGTCAACAACTAAACAATGTAGATGAAATGGAAAAATTCCTAGAAGCCCATGAACATCCTACACTGATCTCAGAAGAAATAGAAGACCACAACAAACCAATCACAAGAGATTGAAGCAGTCATCAAAAACCTCCCCAAAATGAAAAGCCCAGTACCAGATGGTTTCACAAGTAAATTCAACCTTTCATTCAAAGAAGATTTAATACCATTCTTGCTTAAACTGTTCCAGAAAATCGAACAGGAGGGAACACTACCAAATTCATCCTTCAATGCCAACATCATCTAATACAAAAGCCAGATAAAAATATCATGAAAAAGGAAAATGAAAGACCATTTTCCCTAATTAAGTCAGATGCAAAAATCCTCAGCAAAATACTACCATCGAATACAAAAGTACATTAAAAGAATTATTCATCATGATCAAGTGGGTTTTGTCCCAAGCTTGCAAGAGTGGTTTAACACAAGGAAATCCATCAGTTTTAATACACCAAATTAATAAATCAAAGAAGAAAAATTGCATGATCATTTTGATTAATGCAGAAAAGGAATTTGACAAATTATAGCACCTTTCTTGATGAAAACATCCCCAAAAGATAAGAAATAAAGGAAAATTTCTCAACACGATAAAGGCCTGTATCAGTTTGAGATTATTTATGAATTCCAAAAAGAGAGATTATGTTTATAAACTGATCTGTTTTCCTCTGGGCCTGACAACCTTTCAATTGTTATATTCACCTGTGATGTCTGATTAAATTATGTTATGATTAGGGCTTTGATTCAGCCACATCATTAGAGGTTGACTCAGCCTTGAGTCCACACCCCCTTGTGGACTGTATAAACGACACTCAATTAAGAACACCAAGAAGCAGATACGCAAAAAAAGACATGGCAGAGGAGAAAATGGGGTTTTGACACTGGAGCTCCAGGGAGAAAAGAGACATTTGCTTGATAATTTACAGCTGACCTTGTGAGGAGACCAGAGCAGCTGAGAAGCCCAAAAAGAAATGAGCCCCAGGAAGAGAGACAAGCCTTATGCCAGCCTAACTGAGATCAGAGGAAGCTGGACCCACAGAGCCTTAAGAAGGAAGAGGAAGGCTGAACCTTCACAGACATCACCCACCATCTTGGGTCAACATGTGGCAACAGACTTTGGGTGAAAATTAACTCTTATGGTACCTTGAGCTGGACTCTTTAGGGCTTCTACACCAAATAAATACCCTTTATAAAAGCCAACAGATTTCTGGTACTTAGCATCAGCACCCCTTTGGCTGTATAGTACAAGACCATATATGAAAAACCTTGTACTCAATGGTGAAAGACTGAAAGCTTTCCCATCAATATCAGAAATAAGACAAGGATGTTCACTGTCACCACTGTTGTTCAATATAGTGCTAGAGGTTCTAGTCAGAACAATTAGGCAAGAAAAAGAAATAAAAGTCATCCAAATTGGAAAGGAAGAAATAAAACTTTATTCACAGATGATATGCTCCTATACCTAGAAAGTCCTGAGAAATCTACAACAAAGCTGTTAGAGCTAATAAACAAGTTCAGCAGAGTAGTGAGATACAAAATTAAAATGCAAAAAAAAATCAATAGTGTTTCTATACACTAGTAATCTGAGGAGGATATCAGAAAAAAATTGCATTTACAATAGCAATCAGATATTTAGGGATAAACTTAACCAAGGGCGTGAAGGATCTATATTCAAAAACTACAACATATTGCAAAAAGAAATAAAAGGTGACTTAAGTAAATGGAAGGATATTCCAGTTTCATGGATTGGAAGAATAAATATTGTTAACCTGTCACTTCTACCCAAATTGATATACAGACTCAACATAATCCCAATAAAATTTCCAACAGCCTACTTTCCAGAAATGGAAAAACCAATTATCAATTTTATTTGGAAAGATAAGGGGCCTCAAATAGCCAAAGTTACCCTAAGAACAAAGTTAAAGGACTCTCACTTCCTGACTTTAAATCATTTTACCTAGCTAGCTAAAAACAGCATGGTACTGGCATAAAGACAGACATATAGACCAATGGAACCAAATTGAGTTTCAGAAGTAGAACCCCACATCTTTGGTCAAGTAATTTTTGTCAAAGCTGTCAAGGCCATCCAGTTCTGTCAGAACAGTCTATTCAACAAATAGTGCTAGGAGAACTGGATATCCATATCCAAAAAAGAAGAAGAGGACCCTTATCTTGCACCTTATACAAAAATTAACTCAAGATGGATCAAAGACCTAAATATAAAAGCTAGAACCGTAAAACTTCTAGAAAACTACATGAAACATCCTCAAGATCTAGTAGTAGGTAGTGATTTCTTAAACCTTATAGCCCAAGTATGAGCAATGAAAAACAAAAGGGTAAATGGGACCTCCTCAAAATTAAACACTTTTGTGTTTCAAAGGATTTTGTCAAGAAGGTGAAAAGGCAGCCTACTCAATGGGAGAAAATTTTTGGAAACCACATCCCAGATAAGCATTTGATTTCCATATTACGTAAAGAGATCATTCAACTCAATGATAGGCAAGCAATCCATTTTAAAAAGGCAAGCAAAAATGAGCAAAGGCCTTAAATAGACATTTTTCCAAAGAGGAAATACAAATGGCCAAAAAGCACATTAAAATATGTTCAACATCACTAGCTATTAGGGAAATGCAGATCAAAGTACAATGTGGTATAATTTCACACTTTATGGAATGGTCATCATTAAAAAAAAAAACAGAAAACTGCAAGTGCTGGAGAGGGTGTGGAGAAATAGGAACACTTTCACTATCGATGTCATGAAAAAGAGTGCTGCCTCTTTGGAAGACAGTTTTTTGGTTCCTCAGGAAGCTAAATATAGAACTGCTATATGACCCAACAGTCCCTCTGCTAGGAATACATTCAGAAGATGTGAAAACAGGGATGTGAACTGACATTTGCATACCAGTGTTCATAGTAGCATTATTCACAATTGCCAAGAGATGAAAACAACCCAAGTGTCCATCAGCCAATGGATGGATAGACAAAATGTGGTATATACATATGATGGAATACCATGTTACAGGAAGTAATTAAATTAGATTCATATGACAACATGGATGAACCTTGAGGACATTATATTGAGTGAAATAAGCCAAATACGAAAGGATAAATATTGTATGGTCTCACTATTATGAACTAAATATGATGAGTAAATGCTTGGAGTTAATATCTAGAGTTTAGATTACTGAGAGATAAGGTGAGGGCTGAGAAGGGATACTAATGCTTAATATATTTAGAATATTTAGTTAGATTGATTGTGAATGTGTAGAAATGGATAGAATTGATGGTAACATTATATTGAGTATAACACTGCTGATTTATAAACATGATTATGGTGAAAGGGGAAGTCTATGAACATGTGTCAATTGAAAGAAAGCTGGAGAGTAATATAGGGAGTGTATAGCATAGTGAACTAGAACAAATGTATGTCACTATTACAAGGTGTAAAGAATATGATGACACTCAGAGAAAATACAATTAATATAACTTATAGGCTCTGGTTAACAGCAATATTGTAATGTTCTTGCATTGGTGGCAATAGTCAATAATAGGGGGTGTGAGATTTTTTTCTATTGGAGTAAGGAAAATGTTCTAAAATTGAGGCGATGACAGCACAACTCTGTTGAAACAGAGTTGTGAGTATTCTTTAGTATACTGAGAGTATACTTTAGACAGAGTGAACAAGGCATGGGACTGTATAACATGATGAACCATATGGTAGATAATGGACTGTGGTTAACAGTACCAATAAGAGTGTTCTCTCATGAACTATGATAAATGTGCAATACTAATACATGGTGTTAATACACTAATAAGATGGGTTATGGAAATAAATACACTAAATGTAAGCTTTGAAAATATTAACTATGATTAGCAGTAATATTTTCATGATGTTCTTTCATAATTTTTAACAAATGTTTCACAACAAGGCAAGGTGGTAGTGGTGGAGTGATGAATGAAAATTCTGTCCGTTATACATGATTGTTTTGTAAGCTCACAACTTCTCTAATATTAGGTTGGTGCAAAAGGAATTGCAGTATTGGACCATGAATTTTAAATCATTATAACTAGGCTTAAACACTTCTTTATTAATCAAAATAGGAACCATTAGTATCAACATTTTTGCCAAAGAAAAATAAGTTTGTTTATTCTTGTAGCATAAAAATCCATGCTTCAGGATTCAACAAACTCTTGGAAAGCATTTTCTGCATCCTGCTGGTTGTGGAAGTGTTTTCCCTGCAAAAAGTTGTCAAGATACTTGAAGTGGTATTCGTTTGGTGAGAGGTCGGGTGAATATGGTGGATGAGGCAAAACTTTGTAGTCCAATTCGTTCAACTTTTGAAGCATTGTTGTGTGATGTGCAGTCAGGCATTGTCGTAGAGAAGAATTGGGTCCTTTCTGCTGACCAGTGCCGGCTGCAGGCATTGCAATTTTTGGTGCATCTCATTGATGTACTGAGCGTACTTCTTAGATAAAATGGTTTCACCAGAATTCAGAAAGCTGTAGTGGATCAGCCCAGCAGCAGACCACCAAATAGTGACCATGACTTTTTTTGGTGAAAGTTTAGCTTTGGAAAGTGCTTTGGAGCTTCTTCTCGGTCCAACCACTGAGCCAGTCATCACCAGTTATCCTATAAAACCCACTTCTCATTGCACATCACAATCCAATGGAGAAATGGTTCATTGTTGTTGCAGAGAGTAAGAGAAGATGACACATCAAAACAACAATTTTTTAAATTTTCATTCCGCTCATGAGGCACCCACTTACTGAGCTTATTCACCTTTCCAATTTGCCTCAAATGCCAACAAATCATAGAATGGTCGATGTTGAGTTCTTTGGCAGCTTCTCATGTAGTTGTAAGAGGATCAGCTTCCATGATTGTTCTCTATTGGTCCTTGTCAACTTCTGATGACTACCCACTATGCTCTTCATCTTCAAGTCTCCTTTGCAGAACTTCTTGAACCACCATTGCACTGTATGTTTGTTAGCAGTTTGGGACCACATGTGTTATTGATGTTGCAAGTTGTCTTCTCTGCTTTCCAACCCATTTTTAATTCAAATAAGAAAACTGCTCATATTTGCTTTTTGTCTAACATCATTTCCATAGTCTAAAATAAATATAAAATAAACAGCAAGTAGTAAGTCATTAGCCAAAAAACATGAAAGCAAGAAATGCACGTTAAAATGATGTATAACATAACCACATTCATTTAAGAATGTATTCCAGTTTCAAACATCAAATTTCAACAGTACAAAGCCTCAAATACTTTTGCACCAACTAAATAAAAATATATTTAAAAAGGAGGACCCTCTACCTCACATCATATACAAAAATCAATTCAAAATGGATCAAAGACCTAAATATAAGAACTAGGTCTATCAAACTTCTAAAAGAAAATGTAGAGAAGCATCTTCAGGACCTTATGTTAGTCAATGTTTTTGTAGACTTTATACCCAAAGCACCAGCAACAAAAAAAAAAAAATAGACAGACGGCACCTCATCAAAATCAAACACTTTTTTACTCATAAGACTTTATAACAAAAGTAAAAAGAAAACCTATACAATGGGACAAAATATTTGGAAACCACATAGCCAATAGAGGATTAATATCTAATATGTATAAAGAAATCCTTCAACTTAACAACAAAAGGAAAAACAACCCAATTTAAAAATGGATGAAAGACTCGAACAGACATCTCTCCAAAGAAGATATACAAATGACTAGAAAGCACATGAAAAGATGTTCATCATCAGGGAAATGCAAATCAAAACCACATTGACATACCATTTCTCACCCATTAGAATGGCTGCTTTAAAAAAAAAAAAGAAGGAAAATAACAAATGTTGGAGAGGATGTGGAGAAATAGGAATATTCATTCATTGCTGGTAGCAATGTAAAATGGTGCAGCCACTATGGAAAATAGTTTGGCAGTTCCTCAGAAAGCCAAGTAAAGAACTACCATATAACCTGGCAATCCCACTACTAAGAACATACCCAAAAGAATGTAAAGCAGGGACTTGAACAGATATTTGCCCACACTGGTGTTCATAGCAGCATTATTCACAGTTTCTAAAAGATGAAAGCAACCCACATGTCCATCAACTGGTGAATGAGTAAACAAAATGTGGTATACACATACAATGGAATATTATTCAGCCATGAAAAGGAATCAAGTCCTGATGCATGTGACAACATGGATGATGAACCTTGTGGGCGTTGTGTTATGTGAAATAAGCCAGGCACAAAAGGACAAATATTGTATGATCTCACTGATATGAAATGAGTAGAATAAGCCAACTCATAAAGTGAGAATCTAGAATAGAGGTTCCCAGGGAATAGGGTAGGGATAGGGAATGGGAAGTTAAGGCTTAAAATATATAGGGTTCCTATTTGATATGATGGAAATGTTTTGGTAGGGGATGGTGCTGATGGTACCATAACATTGTGAATGCAATTAAAGGCATATATATATATATATGATTAAAAGGGGAAATGTTAGATTGTGTATATGGTAATAGAATACATTTTTTTAAATCTGTGGAACTATATTATACACACAATGAACCCTAAGTTAAAAAAAACAAAAAAAAATACTAGAGAGGGAATTATTTCTGAGAGGAAATCCAATTTTTATAAACTCTGTGCCTGTCTCCATAAAGACAGCTAGGTGAATATGCTAAGCTTGCCCCAGAGATGCTTTCTTCTTACAAATTCCATTTGGTTTTTCATTCTATGACTGACTGCTTAATGAACCACTTTAGTTGGCCTTTCCCAGGGTTAACTCACAACTCTACCTAAATAATTTCAAAGTCATTTTACCAGAGCAGATGTTGTTTTCTAGGCAGCTCTCACCAAAAGGGCAGCATAATAATTAACAAGCTTCAGATCATGAGGATTCACAGTTTCATTGTAACAAAGGGGAACATACTACACACATGGTAATGCTTTTGAAACCTGCTATTTTATATGAAGATTTTAACATCGTAACAAAAGAACTCAGAAACTTCTAAATATTTACTTCTCTGAGAGTAACTCTTACGCGCTTAGGGATTGTCACTCCTTGTAGCAAAATGAAGCTCTGTTCTCTGTAAAACTTGCCATTATTTTTCAAGGCTCACTCTTTCATTTCAGACATTTCACATGCTACCAAATAGCTAACCTCAGCTATACTATATATTCCAGACAAGATAAATGGGTTAGTCAGCCTGTACATTCAGTCTTGAAACTGAGTCCTAAATTTGCAAAGTGTTAGATGCTTGAAAACAACAGCATTCCATGATAGGAAATGATCCAGACTGCAAGAATTTCTGATATTCTCCAGGTTTAGTTTGATTTGGAGAAGAGGAGCTCGTCTTAACTTTAGACATTAACATCCAGACATCCAGACAAAGTGCCCAAATGTCCAGAAATATCCATAGATCTTCTTGCTGTGATTTACTCCATAATGCTACCCTCTGAAGTGTCTCATTTGATATCTTAGGAGTTCGTGATGATTGTCGTCTTTGGTCTGGAGTTCATCATTCGAATCTGGTCTGCAGGTTGCTGCTGTCGGTATAGAGGATGGCAGGGAAGATTGAGGTTTGCCCGAAAGCCCTTTTGTGTTATAGGTGAGTATCAAAGTCCCAGGACAGACCTGGATTTACTACACCACATCCTTGTTTTCTGTCTTCTATATTGAGATATTTGATTAACATAAAAAATTAACACTCATTGAGTACTGACCTTAAGCCAGACAATTTTTTATTTCAAAAGTACTGACTCATTTAATCTTCACCATAATTCTGTGAGGTAAGAATTTTTATTATCCCCACTTGCAAATGAGGAAACTGAGACAAAAGAGGTGAAGTTGGTAAAAGTCATACATGTAATAATGAAGTGGAGCTGGGATTTGAACTCCAGTAATCTGGCTCTAGAACATTCACTTGTATCAATTAAGTAACACTGAAATACATGGCTCTTTTATGTTGCCCTGAATTAGGAAAGCATTACTTTCAGAAGTATAAAAACCCATTTTGCTCTATGATATGATACCCAGTTGTACTCTTGATTAGCTAGAATAGATAGCAGTGTATTAGTCTCAGTATCATACATCAGTTAGCATGTTTCAATAATTATTACGTGTGGTTTCCTTTATCCACTAATAACTTTGGACCTGATAAAATGTTCTGCACTCTGAAATATGAGTCTCCCCCCTATATCCCCCATAGCACACATCTGTCCCTCCTACCTGCTATGGTTTCAGAGAGACTCCGTTCACTTGGATGCCAGCTTGAAACGGCACTTCTTAATGAAGACACCATACAGCATCCTGGGGTTAAGATCTGGTATCTCCTGGTAATATATTTTAAAGCACATCATAAAATTGAAAATCCTATATTAAAAAGTTAAAATTAGTATTATTATTAGTTAGCTAAATTTGAGTCTCTTGATTTTTTTTTCCTTCTCAGTTCTTAGCAGCCATTAAAGCCCCAAATGCTCTAAGTTCTTAGTGAAGCTTTGCTTATTTCACCTTTTTCTAAGCTGAGAATGGAGGTCTTATAATTTATAAGGTAATTTAGGCTGTCTTTTTAGTCTATAACAGGTTTTTCCTTTGTTCAGGAGTCAGGAATTGTTGATTGGTCCTCTTATTTTCCACCTTAATCCCGTTCCCTCTGGGTGGGGAGAGTGGTTTAAGGAGGAACTGGAGAGCCTCTCCATACTTGAGCACTGTTAAGAGAGTCCTTTTTTCTGTATTTCCTAAGTAGGGAGTACACAGTCCTGTCTCCTCTATTGAGGTATTTGATTAACATCCAATGGAATGGAAGAATTGGGGGCTCACCACGCTCCCCCTGCCACAAGGTAGCTTCGTAGCTACCTTCAAGACTTCAAGAGTCACCGTTCGTTCAACAAAAATTTATGGGGATTTGACTGTGTGTGAGGCACTGGATTCACCATAGTGACCAGAGTGATTAATTCTATCTTAAACTACCTTGTCTGACCTTCACTAATGCAATCTATTTGTCTAGATGCCTCTCTTCACCAAGAATAGGCCTTAGTTCCTTTTGGAAGCCATTATGCTGAGGTACAGAACAAGTGCTAAACTCCCAGCTGGCAGGGCCGTCCAGACTCAAGGCATATCGGTGAAGGCATTTGATTTTCTTCTGATTCCCCTGCCCAAGCAACATTGTGAAGGACTGTAACTTGATATGAGACCACTGCCCAACAAGTATTTTCTGTCCCACAAAGGACCCAAACAATATTCACAAGGCCAAGATTCACTTATATTCAGGATAAGGTTGGTTCACAGATGACTGCAGAAATGTTCCATTCCAGATTTTAAAGCCATTTAAAAATTGGTTTTGTTCTGATTCCAGAAGCAATGCCAATATAGTCCTGGCCTCTAACCTAAAAAGAAAGTTCTTTTCCAGGTGCCTGCTGCCTTTTGACAACTGTTTTCAGCTGCCTATACATCAGCTGGTCTTGGTGCTTTCATCTTCTTCTTCCTGTCTCATTTCCTTGCAGGGCTTGATAATAATGACACGTGAATCTAAAAATGATGTGATGTGATACTTTTACTGCCTTTAGACTATCGATAGTGTCCTTGCAAATATATTACATGGTTTAGGTATAATTGCAATTTGCCTAACTGTAAAAACCTTCTCTTCATTTGGATATTTACCTCTAGTAAATTGATTTCTTTGGAAGAAAATTTCATGGATAATTATATAGTGAATTGCCATTAAAGCAAGTACAAGATTAGTAATTAAATTTAGGACAACCATTTACTATTTTTCAGTCTTTTATTTAATGAACTTATAACAGTTTGAACCATGGACCAGTTGAACTGATGTTAACAATGAATCATGTTCAAATGTGGCTTTTCACTATGAGAGCAGTAAAATTTAATCTGTACAGAGGAGCCAAACATCACTTGACTGAAGGCAGCAGGCTACACCAGATGACTTCTAGGCCTGTTTAAGAGGTTCACGGAAATGATTGATGTCACAGGTACAATGATAGAGTGCAATGTAAAGTGAACCCTGTAATTCCTTTGTTCAACCTAATTTACTGCGGCAAAATGAAAAAAGGAATAGCATCACTCACATCAGTCCATGATCATTCTTCTGAGTGGGAGTTTGGAAATGTACCTAAGACCTCGCAAGGCTCTGTGAATGTATAAGATATGATCGATCTGAACATGCCAAATATACACACAAATGTTTTTACAAGCCTTGAGCATTCAGCAAAAAAATATACAGAAGACTGCAGTAGCTGTTAAACCTGCCAACATTATTCTCTCTGATGGTAACAGATTGCTGCTACTACAGTGGTCAGCTAGTGAACCTCATATATAGTTGGGTCCTATTGACCAATTAATAGTATTTGGACACATTTTGATAGAGGACCCAAGAGCAAATTCACAAGGACCTTAGGACCTCCCCTCCTGAACTGCCCCCCTTCTTTACCCCTGAATGCTAGCCAGAACCAGGAGCTTTCAAAAACCCATTGATTTAATAACTCATAAAATCACTGTGACTTGTATTTGAAAAACATATTTTAAATAAGTATAGCCTAAGGGAAGAATGAATCTGTTTAATTTCTTTATTAGATGCTTCTTTTCATTATTATATAACATATCTCTGCTTGATTTGGGGAGTTGCTTTAAAATTGGTATGGCCTTGTTTTGAGATACAAAAATCTCTTCCTTATACATATGTGTTCCAGTTACATCTCTCCCTTAAGACTGTAGTAATAACATTTCCACAGCTGTAGGCAATAATCATTGTATTACCAACATGGAGAGTCGAGCATGTCTTGGGATGACTACCTGCTCTGCCCTTCCTCTGCCTGGGCTGCCCGCCTGGCTGCACTGCCGGTGCTCTGTGATTCTCTGCATTCAAACACAGATCATTCACCCCAGTGACCTCGGTATTGAGAACGTGTGAAATAATCTCAACAACTGATTTCATAGGCATTCCTTTTTCTAGCTTTCATTAATGGTCTATCCAAAAATTCCACATAGTACCAAAGGCTGGTACTTAGATTGCAATAATGAGCCTGATGTGTCAGGAAGCCATCAAATACTTCAAACGGCGGGATTTTTTTGATTGCTTGGTAACTCCTTCTAAACACAATTGTAACAGGACCATACTTTATTTTTTTTAAGATTTATTTTATTTATTCCCCGCCCCCCATTCCCCATTGTTTGCACTCACTGTCTGCTCACTGTGTCTGTTCATTGTGTGCTCTATGTGATTGCTTGTCTTCTTTTCAGGAGGCACTGGAAACTGAACCCAGGACCTCCCATACAGGAGGGAAGAACCCAATCTCTTGAACCACCTCTACTCCCTGCTTGTTGTGTCTCTCATTGTGTTTCCTCGATGTATCATCTTTTTGTGTCATCTTGTTGCGTCAGCTCGCCGTGCCATCCTGTCACATCAGCTTCCTGTCTTGCTCAACTTCTTTAGGACAGGATCTGAACCTGAGACCTTCCATGTGGTAGGCAGGCACCCAACTGCTTGAGTCACATCTGCTTCCCAGGGCCATACTTTTTAGTCTTGCAATGAGTAACAGAGAAGTAGGAAGTACCATCCTGATATTAATCTTGGGTCTGTATTTTGTGCAAAATATAAATTGATTTCTTATCAATACTTTAACAGTTTTCCTTCAATGTAATATTTCTACAGGAGAAATAGGAGGCAAACCTCAGCCCTATGAATTGAGCATATCTACTTTTGACATGAGATAACAGTCTCTCAGAAAAATGCCAACAAATATATTTTTTATGAGAGAAAAAATATAACCAGTTTTTTTTTTCTTTCTTGAGTTACAGGCGGCCAGAGATTGAACCCAACACCTTGTATGTGGGAAGCCAGTGTTCAACCACTGAACCATATTGGTTCCCCTGAGTTGGCTTTTTGTTTGTTTTTTGTTGTTGTTGTTTTTTTAAAAGGCACCAAGAACCGAACCTAGGACCTCCCATGTGGAAGGTGGGCATTCAGCTGCTTGAGCCACTTCTGTTCCCTATAACCAGTTTCTTACTTGGCTAAAATAAAATTGAAACTTTTATTAAAATCAGCCACATGGCTGAGGCAACTCTAATATATCTGTGAGCTCATCTTTTAAAAAGGCAACTTACAATGCTAATGTGTTCAATAGTTAGATCAGAAACTCCCAGAACTGCCATGGACTTCTGAAATAATGACTTGAGACATCATTTTTCTGCTTCTCTGCCTTCTCTATTTTTCATTCTAAGAGATGTGCCCTCTCTCAAATTATGTCAACTTCTACATCTTCTAATTGCTTTTCTCCTGTAGTAAAATAATATTTTATCAGGTTGTTTCCTATTAACCATATACTCTTGGGCTACTTCTCTCTACTTCTGTGTCCACATTCCTTCTGTTCTTATAGATTCTTTCCATATGGATCATCTGAGGAAAATTAAACCCTGTGCAATTGATCGATCACAGAACATTAAAGCCATTTCAGTTCCTTTAATAAATAATAATGAACTGATATCTACTATATGCTAGGTACTGCTTTAAGCACTTGATAAATATTATCTTATTTAGTCCTACATAAGTACTATAATATTCCATTTTATAGTTGAGGGAGTAAGATGGAATTTAAGAAATTTGCCCAAGGTTAGAAAGATGGTAGGTGAAAGAACTGGGATTTACCACTAGGTGATTTCATGCTAGAAAAATATATCTACCTGACTATGAAAAAATTGCCATCATTGTTTATTACTAATAGTGTATTAAAATTAAATGTAACTGAACTTTGTCCATTGCCATCAACTTATAAACAAAGAATGCAATATGTTTGTGTTCATCATTAGTAATTGAAGATATTTGAATAAGCCAAACCTTACAGAACAAGTTTAATTGCAGAATCAGCCTTAATTATACTCTCCTGAATCAGGTTACCTATTGCTGTTCTCTAATCTATAGGAGAAATTGAGCTCAAGAACAGATTTACTTGCCTTTTATAAAATTGGATACATCTTGAACAATGTTATCAAGTTCCCTGGTGTCCCAACTGAAAGTTTCTCCTTTCTATTGATAAACATTCTTAGGTAATTATTGACCTGGTACACAAATTTGAACTTATGAAGAATTTTGATTAGCTGGTATATTAGTCAGTCAAAGGGGTGCTGATGCAAAATACCGCAAATCCGCTGGGCGTTATAAAGGGTATTTGTTTGGGGTAGGAGCTTACAGATACCAGGACATAAAGCATAAGTTACTTCTCTCACCAAAGTCTATTTGGAGCAAGATGGCTGCCGACGTCTTCGAGGGTTCAGACTTCCTGGGTTCCTACATTCCTGGGGCTTTCTTTTCTCTGGGTTTAAGGTTCCTTTCTTCCAGGGGCTTGCTTCTCTTTCCTCTGCATGCTGACTTCCCGGGGCTCCAGTTTAAGTCTTCAACATCAAACTCCAACATCAGTAAAGCCCCACATCAAAAGCTCCAACTCTGTCCTTTGCCATGCCTTTTATTTGTGAGTCCCCACCCACCAAGGGGTGGAGACTCAATTCCTTAATGGCGTGACCCAATTAAAGCCCTAATCCTAACTCAATCATGCCCAATAATAGAGCAGATTACGAACATAATCCAATATCTATTTTTAGAATTCATAACTATGTCAAACTGCTACAGCTGATATCACTTGACCATATAGAGAATGCCCTTAGAAGGAAGTGAATAACTAAAGAGTATTTCTCATTCTTTCTATAAAATTTCAGTAGAGCATACTGATATATTGGACCAATATTCTGCATTATTGTGTATTATGTAAAGATATTCATTCATAGATAGAGGAATTATTTTTACCAAACACAACCCTCCTGGTAGAGACTAAGAAGTATACCATAAAACATCAACAAACCAGTGTGCTGATTGCTATGATAAGAGATATATTTGGGGACGTTGATGCAGGCTTCCCAGGGGATGTTACACTTGAGCTTCCTTGAAGAGTGAGTAAGAATTAGTCAGTCATAGTGAGATGGAAAGATGAGGAGAGGCAGGGTATTCCAGGCAGAGAGGGCAATATATGGAGAGGCTTGGAGGCAAGAGAAGTCATGGTTTACTAAGTAATCTGCAAGTGTTTGAAGGTAGCTGGAGGGGAATGGCTAAGAATTGAAGCTATAAGGAAAGGCAGGGATCAGATCAGAAGAGGTCTTGCAAGTGATGCAAGAAGATTGGAATATTTTATTAATACATTAGTGTGGTACCTTTGTTACAGTTGATGAAGTAATATTACTCTAAGTATACTATTAACTCTAATCTATAGTTTACATTGGGGTTCACTATATTATACAGTCCTATGGTTTTTGTTTTTTAACCTTTATTCTGGTGACATATATACAACCTTAAATTCCCCCTTTTAACCATGTAGGATATTGAACTATGATAAATCATTGAGAATTTAATCTGGAAAGTGATCTATTTAGGTTTGTCTTTTATAGAGGTTACTGGCACAGCAGTGTGAACATTGGCTTAGAGAAAGGCAAACCTGGAAGGAAGTAAACTAGTTAGAGTGGTACAGAGCAAAGGTGATGGAGGTAGTAGACATAGAAAGAATGTTACAGGTGTTTTTGTAGATTTTTTTGAGTGATTAGATGAGGCAAAGAAATGAAAGATCAGTCCCAAGTTTTGAGCTTAGTTATCCAAAAAACATTTATACGATATCCATCATGTCCAAGTGTGTTTGCTTGTGCTGAGAAGGCTCTTTTGCACCAAATGGACAAGATCCTCCTTGTTATAGAACTAACATTCCAGTGGACAAAGACAATACACAAACATATTTTTAAAAAACAAGAAAATTTCTACTATAAGTGCAATGAGGAAGGTCAAACAGAGAGGTGCAGACTTAGATTGGATGGTCAGAGAGAGTGTTTCTAAGGAGTAGACACTGAAGTTGATATGAATATAAAAAAGGAGCAAGCCATGAAAATGATTTAGGCACAGATCTTTCCAGGCCAGGGGAAGAGTAATCGCAAAGATTGTTGAGATGTGATAAGTTTGACTCCTATGAGAAAGAGACATAGGGTCGCTGTGACTGGAATTCATTGAGCAGTGGAGAGAGTAGGAGGTGATGGAGGAAGGCTAAGTTCCACTCTGAAGGCTTATAGTCCATGAGAGGGCATACATTTACCCTGATACATGGCAGCTTTCAGAGATGGGCCACCTGGTGAAGGTCCAGTTGGTTACTGGCAGGCCTGAATATTTGCTTTAAAAAAACAACAATTTGATGAGGCTAAAGTATGGCTTTATAAGGCCATGGGTTTTTTAGTCATCTATGCCTGTTTGAACTTTATATTAGCAGTAAACAAATTATTAACCACTCAGAAGAATATAAAATTATTCCAACTTCCACATATATATATTTCTGCCCTTAGAAACATAAATTTTTAAAACTAAAAAGAAAATGCACTGAAATTAGAAATGTGATGGAAACTCTTTTCAGTTCTATTGGTAACTATCACCAGTAAGCAATTCCCAAAAGCCTTCTTACCAAAGAACTCTGTTCCCATACTCTTACTCATGATGGCTGCAATGAGGATTTATTTCATTAAAGGTTATTTATTTCCTTTGAGAAATAGTTCCATTTTGCCTTGAGGCATTATCTGAAGACTTATGATCAATAAGGAACATTAAACTGTCACTATGGGGTAAATTTTCAAAGTGGTGCTTGGAATTTGCCAGTATGGGTCCCATTAACTTCAGTGGAAGTCCTGCAGTTAAACCACTGCACATTGCTTTGGAAATGTTCTACAGTACATCCTGGTAGTGCTTTTTTAAAAAATTTTCAATAAATACCACAGAGCGACTCAGTGCACAGCTGATTGCAGTATTTAAGAACGTGGATAATGTACTGTGCAGTAGGAGGCTTTTAAAATTAGATTTTAAAGCTTCCTTCCCATTAAGAGTCACAACAACAATATAAATACATCTTTAATTCTTCAAAGAGTACCTTTCTATAAAGGAATTTGGATCTCATTTAGAATACAGAGCTCATAAAGCAGCACGATGCCCCTCTGAGACATTATCTCACTCTGTCAACAGAAAAACTGAAGCCCCATGAGGTGGGGTGCTTTGTCCTCAACCCATAAGTCAGCAGCAAAGCTAGGAATAGAATGCCAGCCTCCCAATAGCTCACTGCTCTAAAGCACTGCCTCTTGTTAGAGTCAAATTTAATTATAGTATAATCCATTTAATCTTCATGAGGGAGATAGGAAGAAATGAATTTATTAACAAGTGGTGGGGAGACCATGTTAGGTAAATGAACAACTTTCTTCTCAGGATCCAGATTTTTAATGTGTTCTAGATGGTGTCTGATGCCATGATAGAGATTATCCTAATTCTGCTGTCTACAATTGGTTAAACATTCTTGATTTTTCTCACTTTGAAACATAAAGTTTCCAATCGAAAGAACTGCAGAACCATCTTTTTCAGATCAAGAATAGAACTTGCTAATTAAAAAAAAAAACTATGAGAGAAAAAAGTACAGATCCCCTCGACATCCCTTCAGAGATGAAAAAATTAAAGAACCATCCTGGGTGAAATGCTCAGTTTACAGCCTTCCCTGAAACAAAAGATGAGTTTGCTTCATTTTTTGGCTTTTCCTTACTTTTCTACTAACTCCCAGGGGCTGTTTATATGCTAATTTGTCCATTGGCTATCTCATACATATATATTAGAGAAGGTACCAGGATTTAAGAACTCTATTTAGGTAAGAAATCTTCTTTTGACATTGAGAATAATAGGACGTCAGGAGTTAGGCTACCTGGTTTTACAACATCAACAGAAATACATTTGATAGTTTGAATTGTAAGCCATACTAACATACTATCTCATATAACCCCCTATAACAATCTTCTTGAAGTTGGAAGAGGTTATGATCCTCATTTAATAAATTACAAACTGAGACTTTGATTAAGGGTCTTGTCAAGGGTCAGACAGCATATAAACAAAAGAGCTAGAACACAAAAAAAGAGGTTTGTTCACTGTAAGTCCCTAGTTCTTTCCACAATACCACATTGTCTCCCCTATACCATTATGAGTGGCACAGGAACAAATTAATAAGCTGTACAGTGAGGTTTGATTCCTATCCCCCAGCCCTTATCCCAGCAGGAAACATTTAATGTGTAGTCTACAATAAAACAGATATCAGTATCATAAAAGGTACAATTCCTTTTCCAAAGAATCCTCTTTCTTACCCACTGATCTAAGGTATGACTTATTTTTTAGCTTTTTGTTTTGAAACAACTTTAGACTTATTTAGAAGTTTCAAAAACAGTACAGAGTGTATATATGTACCCTTCATCCAGCTTCCCCCAATGATAACCTCTTACATAGCCATCATGAGATTATCAAAACTAGGAAAGTGACATTGATGCAATACTCTTAACTAAACTACAGACTTCATTTGGATTTCACCAGTTTTTACATTCACTCAATTGTGTTATATAAACTTCTATGAAATTGTACTGCATGTATAGGTTTCATTTACCCACCATCATGGCAGGACACAATACTGTTCCATCACCTCAAAGAAACTTCCTCATATTATCCCCTTTAGCATCTTCCCCCATGATCTTAACACTTGGGAACCAGAAATCTCCATAACTTGTCATTTTGAGAATGTTAAATAAATGGAATCATACAGTAGCTAACCTTTGGAGATTGGCTTTTTGTCACTCAGCATCAGACTCTTGAGATCCATCCAAGTCGTTGTGTATCAAATAGTTCATTCCTTTTTGTTGCTGAATAATATTTCTTGCTATGACTGCACTACAGTTTGTTTAGTCATTTACCTGTTAGAAGTCTTTTGGGTTGTTTCTAGACTTTGCCTTTTACAGATAAAGCTACTATGAACATTTGTGTACAGGCTTTTGTATGAATGTAAGTTTTTAATTCTTCATGGAAATATCCAGGTGTGGGATTACTGGGTCATATGATAACTATTTGTTTGACTTTATGTAAGAACTGCCAAACTGTTTTCCAGAGTGTGACCATTTCTTTTAAAATATAAAAATGCCTAGACTATTTAATGGTAGTAAATTATATCTATGCTGATTTAAATGACATTTTTTTTATTTTCATAGAAAATACATGTTACCGCTTTCTCTGATTTTCTATGAAAATTCTTTTAATAAGCTGAAGTTGCTAAAATTCATATTTCACCACTTAGGTCAAGAAACAAATAAAAATATAGCACATTAAGGAGCAGTTCTTCATGCTCTAATGACTGTAAGTTTGATGTTTACATAGATGAAATGTTTACAGACCAATTAATGTAAAAAGCCCATATTGACCAAATTCCTGGAGAACCATGTTTAAATCTAACTTTACTTCATAGAAAGTCCTTATTCAAGCAAACTTTACTGAGACAAATATTAATGATGCTTGCCTGATGAAGAATACATATAATCACTTTCATTAGAGCCCCAAAGCATAATTTCAACAGAATAAAATGTTTAAAACTGCCACCAAGGTACTTTATAACAATTTGGACCCAATGTTCATCTTCATGGTTCTAATATAACTAAAAAGAGGTCATTTACTCTGAATATATACCTGACAGAACTGAAAACAGAGACTCAAACAGAAATTTGTACACCAAGATTCATAGCAACTTTATTCACAATATCCAAAATGTAGAAATAAACCCAAGTTTCTATCAATAGATGAATAGATAAACAAAATGTGATATTTATGTACAATGAAGTATTATTCAGTGACAAAAGGAATGAAGTTCTGATACGTGGTACAACATGGATAAACCATAAGAAGTCTTGTTGAGTGAAGTATGTCAGATATAAAAGAAACAAATATTGTATGATTTCACTTATATGAAAGACCTAGACTAAACAAAGCCAGACAGAAAATAGGTTACATGTTACCAGGGACTGATGGGGTGGAGAAAAATGGGAAATTATTGCTGTTTGGGGTAATAAAAAGTTTTATTAATGGATGGCAGTGATGGTAGCACAATATCAGAAATGTAATTAGTATTTCTGAGTTGTACATATGAAAGGGATTAAAATGGAAAATTTTGAGTTGTATACGTTACTACAATAATAATCATAAAAAATAGTTCATTTGTTCTCTCCAATCCCACATCTCTCAGAAGTCCTCCTATTATCAAAGCTATTTTCTAATCCTCTGCTTTTCTGCCAAAATTGTCCTTAATATCTCCCAGTGGATCTTCTATCTTAACCAACAATCAGAAAAATCATTTTTTCAAAAGTGAATAATAACTCTTTGTGGCCACATTCATGAGTTTCAACTTTATTCTCACTGGTTATAACCACTGATGGAACAACTAATCACTTACTTGGAAAAAAATATCAAGTTTGATCCATGTCTCTTACTGTATTCCAATATAAATTCCAAAGAAATCAAAGATTTAAATTAAATGAAACCAAAAAATACTGGGATTTGGATATGGGTAAAATCACTTGTAACCTAAGAACCAGGAAGGTCTTTCTTAAAATACAGGACTATTAAACTGAAATACAGAACTTAAAATACAGAAACCATAGAAGAAAATATTGATAAATTAGGCTATGTAAAATCAGAGTACTACATGACAAAACAAAACAGCACAGTCAAAAAGACAAACGTCAAAGAATATTTGCAATTTATATGAAAGACAAAGAACAGATTACCTTATAATTTAAAGAGCTCTAGAAGTCAAAAAAAGACTTAACAACATAGTATAAAAATGGGAAATGCGTATAAACAGTTCATAGAAAAAGAAATATATGTTTGTGTGCCTTTTAAGCATACTCAACCATGCTCATAAAAATGAAATGCAAGTGTTAATATTTTCTCACCTATAAGATTGGCAAAAATCCGAAATTTGACCACCCACTTTTTCAGCAAGATTGTGAGGAAACAGGCATTCATACTCTGCCAGCAAGAATGCAAAGTGGTAGGACTCTATAGAAAAGAAGTTGTCAATATCTACCAAAATGACATGAGCATTTACTCTTTGACCCAGGAATTGTACTTCCTAATAGTTCCATCAATTTATACTGAGTATTCAATATAGCTGAATAATCTAATGTACATCCAAAACAATCAAATGCAATGAGGAAGATCCCTCTATACAGCTATAGAGAAATCCCAGTAAGTGAAAAATTAAAATTAAAAAAAAAAAGTTGTAATGCTTTGTATATAATGGGCTACATTTTGTGTGAGAAAGAAAAAAAGTATACATATTGCTTGTATTTGTATAAACATTGGAAGGATTTTTTTAAAAAGAAGAAAATAGATATGTTCACCTGAAGATTGTGAGTGGGGACAACATGAATGGGGCCAGTGGTGGGAGCAAGTCTTCGCACCATTTACCTCTTTATAGCATTTTGAAGTTTATACCATATAAATTTATCAGTATTCAAAATCTAAATAAAAAGGACTTTTTACTGGCACAGAGTAAGTATAGAATAGTACTGGCTATTATTATTACCTCACATACTTAATATCAGGATAGGTTGATCAGTCCATTCCTAGTGATAAAAATATAATATACAGTTGTGCAGAATCTCAAGCTATTTTTGTCCTTGTAAAGAAAGACAATGCCAAAAGTAACTTACCATAGGATTTTTATATGAATGTCTTCAGTTGTATGATAAAGTAATGCAGAATAGCATTTTTAACTCTTTTTAACAAAACTGTGTTCTAAAATGTGTTTTGTGAGTTGTCTTAATTTACTTAATTTACCCTCCAGATATTTCTTGAACTTTAAACTTGGAATTTTACTCTTACTTTCTTAAATGATTGTCCAAGAAGATTAAACAAGATAATGCATGTAAAGTGCTTAGCTCAGTGCTGGAATGTAATATTCCATAACTGTTAGTGGTAGTAAATCAAATTGTTAAAGTGGATGGGTTCACTTTTCTTTTTTTTTTTTTTAAACATGCATTTTTTTTTTTAAAGATTTATTTATTTATTTCTCTCCCCTTCCCCACCTCCCCCACAGGTTGTCTGTTCTCTGTGTCTATTTTGCTGTGTCTTCTTCTTTGTCCACTTCTGTTGTTGTCAGCAGCACGGGAATCTGTGTTTCTTTTTGTTGCATCTTCCTGCTGTGTCAGCTCTCTGTGTGTCGGCACCATTCCTGGGCAGGCTGTTCTTTCTTTTGTGCTGGGCGGCTCTCCTTACAGGACACACTCCTTGCGCGTGGGGCTCCCCTACGCGGGGGACACCCCTGCATGGCAGGGCACTCCTAGCGCACATCAGCACTGCTCATGGACCAGCTCCACATGGGTCAAGGAGGCCCAGGGTTTGAACTGCAGACCTCCCATATGGTAGATGGATGCCCTAACCACTGGGCCAAGTCTGCCACCCCACTTATCTTTTGAAATTGAAACTTAGCCTAGTATTATAGGTTACCCAAGATTTACCTCCTGAGAGCCTCCTTATTGCTCATATGTGGCCTTTTTCTAAGCCAAATTCAGTATATAAATGCATTACCTTTTTCCTGGCATGGAACATGACTCCCAAGGATGAGCCTCCCTGGCACTGTGGGATTACTACCAAGCACCAACTAGCAATGCACCTGGAAAAAGACACTGACCAAAAGGGGGAAAGGGTAAAGGCAAACAAGTTTATATGGCTAAGAGACTTCAAAGTGAGTCAGGAGGTCATTCCAGAAGTTACACTTATGCACATCTCAGCAGGATCTCATTGACTGCCCCAGCAAACATTGCCTCAAATAATGGGGATCCTGGGGGCTCTGGAGACATTCAGATACTTTAGGCAGGGCAGACAGCTCAGGAGTTTGGCACCCTGCCAGTGAACCCTACTTTGGAATTTATGCGCCCCAGTGATAGTGTTGGACTCAGTTGTAGTTTCCCTACACATGGCTATTCTGTCCCTTATATTTGAACCTATAGTTAATATAGAGTGAATAGGTTTATGTCAAGAGACTTAAAAAATATAAATAAGTAAAGTAGATGGGTTCAGTGTAATCTTGGATCAACAGTAGGATAGGTAAATACAATCAGAAAAAAAATTACCAACTTGATAAGATATCTTCATATTGCTTATATTTATTATCTTTCCTCAAAATAACTTCTCAATATGCATTCCTCAAATTTGAGAGTATATGTATCAAATAAGAATAAACTTTATTTTTAAAATGGGGGCAGGAGAGGGAATGAATCAAACAAGTTAATTGTGAGACTAGAGTTCCTTTTATGTAGTAACTTTAAGAATGGTTTTGTTAAGGTACCTAAATGATGAGTTGGATTAATTATTTTGTAGCCTTGGTTTTGACTGGCTTTTAATTATGACTTAGCCTACATTTTTCCCCAGAAGACTTTCCTGGCCCCTTAACTAGGTTATCAGAACATTCATCACCCATAATTACGGTTTATTCAGTGTGTTCTATGCCCACTATCCTGTCACCCCTGTAAGAGTAGAAGACTTCTGTCTTTTCTACCCCATGCATGCCCACAGCCAAGCCTTTTATTAGTATATACCCAGTCATAGCACAGTGCCTGACCATAATAAATGTGTATTGAATGAATAAAAATTCAGAAAATTGCAAGCTAGTAAACAGTCACATGGTGATCTCCCCAATGGCACACCATACACACACACTGTAAACAAAAAACGTGTTCTACACAAACAAATGAAAAAAAATTGATGCACTTATCCAACCAATACAAGGCAAAAATTAGCACCTTTACTTCAGTTATCAAGAGTTTTCAAAAGAATAGTTTCTCCCTGCTATATTTGTCTAATTGCTTCAATTCTTTACTTTGATCACATGAATATGATTATGTTTTTGATAAAGTACCTATTTTGCATACTTGAAACATAAGGCTCCTTTATAGGAGGAGGGTTCTTCTACTTCCATACTGTATTTCTTTCTCTTCTTCTGGTTTTGGCAAAATGTTTTAAATATTTGATTTTAGCCCTACCACAGACTCCAGATCTGTGTTTGGAATTTGGAGAATCAAAGTACTGTAGCTAATCCTTAGGACATTTGCCATGGTATGACTCAAGGATCCATCTCTTATCAAGTTTCTGTGGTTTTCTTCAGTATTTATAGGTCATAATGTTAAAATGTGCACATCTGAAACTATTTTTGAATTATGTTGTCTTGATATTTTTCTTTAATTGTTTTGGGGAAATATCCACCCTCCGAATGGTATTGAACTCCATCAGGCCATCTCTAGCCTCTTTACAAAGGATTCCTAGGTTATATCATCATATGTTTTCAATAGACCTTGTTTTTTGTTCTCCTTTAAACAGAGCGTGTCTTACTCAAAAAGCTCATGACAGTAGAAAAGGAATTGGTAATGAAAAGAAAAGCGAGTCCAAAGCAGGATTTTCCCTGTAGCATTAGGATTTGTTATGAGACAATATGTTTCAGTCTGAGCTACAGCTTTGGGAGCCAGTTACCATGAATTCTAATCCTGTCTCTGGAAGTAACTTACTGCAATATATTCTACAAACTTCTCTGAGACACGATTTCTTTCCTTTTAAGCACAGATTAAAGTACACTTTGTAACACAAAAAAGCAAATAGAAGTAAACAGTAACACGTAAAAGTAAATAGGAAATTACAAAGTTCGAAAAGCTGCCATCTATCTACTTTAATGAGAGAGAAATTTGGCAAAGGTAAAGATTAGGTGAAGATGACACTTAGATGTGTAATTAAACATGGTCCATTAGGATGATAATGCCCCCTATACACAACAACAAGTAGGGTTTTCAAAATTAGACTGTCAGATATTTATTTGTGGCTTATATTTACTCAAATTCACTCCTTTAAAGCACTATCTTTTCATTTTTCACAGAAGGAAAAGTCCATTTTCACACCCCAGTGTTTATCCCTAAGGATTATCCAGAACCCTAAATTGTATCCATTTCATATTTCTAAAAATAAGAAATTGTGAATTGAAAAAGATTAAGAGAACCAGGTGAACCAGATAACTCTCAATTTCCACAGATAACACTTGGAATGAACTCCCTTCCATATGTGTCCTTTGCTTGGAGACATTTTAGTTCAAGTAGCAGGCACCTCCACTGCAAATTCCAAATAGCACAGTCTATTCAAAGAACTTCCTGAAGATATCCTTTCAAAAACTTTTATTAGTAGTAGGTGATGATTAACCATAACCCTTATGACATCTGAAAAGATGTATTAAGTTTCTGAGAGAAAAATTACAAAACTCAACACTAGTAAACATCACTGGCTGCCAAGATTCAGTCACCCCTTTAACTGCTTAGAGGAAGTGCAAAAAGGGAGTATTGAAAGTTAGGTATTTTGTTTTTCTTCTGCAAAGTTAGACCTGTAATGTAGTTTAAATAATCAGGTTATGACACTGAATGACATATCCAAGCTTCAGATTTCATCATAGGATATTAGGGGATTTCCAAGAGAAGTTTCAACTTTGATCATTCATTGGTGGGAATCCAAATCTCTTTTTAGATCTGTAGTCAAATACAGGTATGGGGTTTTATTTAGGAAATGAAACTGACTGCAGTTTTGCCACTTGGTATGTAAGAAAAATAGGTGTTAGAAGATAATTTTAAACATCTAAGAACATCAGAGTGCAAAATCGCTGCTTCCAAAAATCTGGGGTTTTTTTTTCATTTTTAAATAAGTTTTAAATTACATAAAAGTTACATCAAAAGTATAGGGGATTCCCATATACCCCACCACTTTCCCCCTCTCACATTTTCCCCTATTAATAGCATCATTCATTAGTGTGGTACATTTGTTACAATTGATGAACAAATATTGAAGCATTGCTACTAATTTACATTGTAGTTTATACTTTGCACCACACAATTTTATAGGTTTTAATAACATGTAAATGGCCTGTGTCCATCATTGCAATATCATGCAGAACAATTCCAATATCCCCAAAATGCCACATGTTACACCTATTCTTCCCTCTCCCTCCCCGCGGAACCTCTGGTGACCACTATCTTTATATCAGTGTTACAAGTTCTTCCACTACTGCAATAATAATAAATCTACTTTGGTCCATAGTTGCATTCCCCCCTTATGTTTGTTCATTCCTCAATCTTGAGGATTTTGGTGATGCCAGCTCTGCTTTAGATTGAGAGGGGGCTTAGATCCCATGGGGCAGATGGATAGAACTATCTTGCTTGCAATTGAGGATACCCTCTGTTTCTTGGGATGAATGTTGTCCATCATCATCATTTTGTTAGTTTTCCTGGGCAAGCCTGGTGAACTGGAGAGTAGGTGTTGAAAAGTCTGTCTTGAACAATACTGCATTGTACAAGTTTCAAAAAAACTAAGGGACTTCCTTTTTTTAGTCTCTTTTACTTATATTTATGTACATTACATTTACGTCTATATAAAAGAAAATAATATAAAGCCACCATGTGGATTAAATCGTGTTCTAAATAATCCAAAAGTATGTGAATTCCATCCCTTTAATTTGTCAAGGAGTGTTGGAATTACACCTAGGTAATTTACTCAGGATACTATAGTGTGCCTTAAATAGAATGTGTTTGCCTCCCACTCATTCACAATGACTCTTGGAGAAAAATGCTTCTCTCCCAGTTTGTAAATATAGAAACATTGCTTACTTCATCCTCCAATCTATAACTCACATCTGAAATTAAATATTTGTGATCATATTGTGAAGCAATACTTTCTGTAGATAATGATACTGGAGGTTATCTAACTGACTTGGTATTTAAAGCCATCTAAGCCTGTGGCATTAAAAAAAAATGTATTGCCTGACTCTGCAGCCCTGATCTCCCCCTGAAATGCAGCCTCATCCATTGTCTATAGGATGTCTAGTAGGCATCTTAAAATTAGCACGGGCTATCCCCACTGTTGATTTTGCTCTTCAAATAGCCCTTTCCCCTTTCCCCAGTGTTTCCCCATCTCAGCAAATAGCATTTCATTTACCCAGTTGCTCAGGCAAAAACCCTGAAGTCACTCATCACTTCCTTCTTTGTCTCACATTCTATAGTTAATCCTTCAAGTCATTACAACTCTTCTTTCACGTGTCCCAAATCCAACCCCTTCGCAGGTGTCTCACTTTAACCTGGCTCTTCTAACTACAACAGTGGTTGCTTAACTGGTCTTCCACTCTTGTCACCCATCTCCCTCCCAGTGTTCACCATGAATCAACCAAACTGTCAATCTAATCCTGCACCATTCTACCCAAAGTCCTTCCACTGCTGCCCATCACATTTAGAAGGGCATCCACATCCTATATGCCATCTACAGCTTGTGGCTGAAACCCAATCTCCCCTTCCCACTCCACTCAAGCTAAATTGGCCTCCTTGCTCCCCACGAATACACTGATTATGCTTCTGATTTTCTGCCTAGAACATTCCCCCAGATATGGTCACAGCAATTCCTTTACTTCATTAGGTCTTAGTTCACATGTCCTCAGAGATGCTTTCCCTAACCATCCCATCTAGGATAGCATCCCCTGCTCCTCTCTGACTCCATCCCTCATCCTGCTTTTTATTTCTCCAGGGCCCTGTCACTCTCTGACATTATATTCTGTATTTTTTTAATGTCAGCCTACCCCAATAGAACATAAGCTCTACAAGGACAGAAAATTTTTCTATTTTATTCGCTGCTCTATCTCCAGTGTTTGACTCATAACAGACATGCAATAGGAACTATTGTTTAATGGACTAGGGAATGAATGAACCAACTGTGTTATCAATTAAGTTAAGAAAAATAGTTTTGAAAACCCTCCTGCTGATGCTTTAGTGTCCAAAACAAAGAATATACCACTTAGAATTGTGGAAAATCAGAGTAAGAAAAGATCTTAGGGAATTTCTCATTCAATCCACCACATTTCTTTTCTAAAGGAGGCACAGGTGACCAAAACCGGGACCTCCTATGTGGGAGCCAGACACCCATCACTTGAGCCATATCCACTCCCCTGCCTCATTTTTTGATACTATTATATATAGTGTTTATTTTTATTTTTTATTATAAGACAAGATTTTTACATATCTAGTACAACAATTCTGAGCTCTACCACAAAATGCTAAGTAGAGTATTTCTAGTATACATTTGAGATAAGGTGTTTACAATAAAGAAGCTGAAGTTATTTTATACATAATTCCCAAAGGTTCCTTTGTTGCTTAATTAAGATAGCTTTAATTAGATTTCAACCAGATCACTTGCCTTTTTAAATAAAATTGCAACTACCTGGAAATACATATGTAAAAACATGTGCAGTACATTCCTGTATGTTAAATTTTCCATTCATTCTTTCTAATTATATATACACATTTTTTAAAGAATTAAATAAAATTTATTACTGACACAAAATCTAGTGAAGTCTTTGGTGTCTGCAAGATATTTTCTTTTTTTTTTTTAAAGAAACTTTAGATTACATGAATGTTACATCAAAAATATAAGGGATTCCCATATACTCCACCTTTCCCCCTCCCACACTTTTCCCCATTAACATCTTTCATTAGTATGGTACATGTGTTAAAATTGATGAACACATATTGAAGCATTGCTACTAACCATAGACTATAGTTTACTTTTTGTTTATACTTTATATTAACAATGCAAGTTCTTCCATTGCTAGAATAATAATAAATCTACTTTAGTCCATAGTTGCGGCCCCTCCCCGCCTTCTGTTTTTTCATTCCTCAGTCTTGAGGACTTGAGGATGGTGATGCCCACTGTGTTTCTAATTGAGAGGAGGCTTAGATCCCATTGGACAGATGTATGGAACTATCTTGTTTGCACTTGTGGATACTCTCTGTTTTGGGGGATAGATTTAGTCCATCATCATCCTTTTGTTAATTTCCTGGGAGAGTCCAGTGGACTGGAGAGTAGATGTTATAACTCTGCTGAGATTCAGGGCTTAACCAGCATATGGACAGACCAAAGATTTAAGTATCTGGGACATACATTTAATTAGTATAGTGCTAACCATAGGTTCAAATAAAAAAGGGCAGAAGAGCCATGTGTAAGGAAACTATAAATGAGTCTAACTCTGTTACCATGGGGAGCATAAATTCCAGAGTAGGGCCCACTGACAGGGTGCCGAATTCCTGAGATTGTCTGCCCTGCCTATGGTGTCTCCATGTCTTTAGAGCCATCAGGAGAATCCTCCTCATTTTAAAGGTAAGGAAGCCTGTTCTGAGAGATAAGTGGTAACAAAGCTAGTTAATGGCAGAAATGATAGTTAAATCATAATTCAGTGCTCTCTGTGTTTCCATAGGTTACATTACTGTTCCTTTTGAGAAGTTAGAATTTTGTATAAATAAGGATATATAATAGAAACACAAATTTTCAATTCCTTCTTATTTTGCTACTCTCTGTCAACATTAAAACATCCAGGCAACGATATACATCAGACTAAAAAACTACACAATCATGCAGAAATTGTTCCATACAGGCAGGACAGGCTGACCAATCTGTTACATTCTGCTATGCCATTTGGACATTATAAGATATAAAAATTTGTTTATAGGATTTTTGCTAAATTATATCTGAATGCCAATGACTTACAAGTAATTATATTCTCAATTCTTAAATGATCCTTTCTTCCTTGGAGTTCCCAGTTAAGGCTTTTTTGACTATATACACCCCTGTTTACTAGAACTTTTACTAGATAAAAGTTACCAAAACAGAAGCACAGAATAAAGAGTATGGACTTTACTCCTGTCAAGGCTTCCATGGCTACAGCCCAGGCAACAGGTTGACAGCCACCTCAGGAGAGACCCTGAGCTAGAGCCACCCAGCTAAGCCACTCCTAGAAGCTGTGCAGGATTAAAAAAGGCTTTATTGTTTAAAAAAAAAAAAAAAAAAAAAAAGATGTCTAGCGAAATGCAATGGGGTGTCCTGGAAGCAGAAAAAGACATTCTTGGGAAAACTTGCGAAATCTGAATGAAGTCCGGAGATTAGCTGACAGGAACAAAACATGTTTCTTAGTTGTGACAAATGTAGTGTGGTTATGTAAGATGTTACCATTAATGAATTCCACTAACTGCTGTACTCCTCAAATGGCCATTAGAGAGAAAGAATGAAATAAAATCTGTGTACTGACTACTCAGTACATGTTTCCCCACCCCTGACTGGATAAAGAACCTTGGCCAATATACAAACTTTCCTGGACCGTAGCCTTTTATCTTAAATAAATGATGGTTCTCTATTTTCTCATTACAAAACCAATTATTGCTTATTACAGATCACTTTGACAAAAGATCTATATGTAAAGAAACTAAACATTACCATAATCCCACCAACCAAAGATAATCACTATTAACAGGTATTTATGGTACTTATGATATTTATTTTTATATAAACTATGAGAATACATACTCCTTGGAGGGGGGCAAGATTGTAATCATCCTGTGTATCCTACTATGTAATCAATTCTTTACATAATGGTATATTGGAAACATTTTCTTTTGTCATCAGTATTCTAAGATATGATGCTGTCTTAGTGTATAATTTAACATAGTTATACACTATAATAGTAATAGTAATTGTAGCAGTTTGATACTCTTTATGAATTCCAAAAATAGATATTGGATTACGTTTAAACTGTTCTGTTTCTCTGAATGGTGTTCCCCTTTAATTGTGTTAAGTTCAGAGGTTTCACTTTTACTTGATTAAATTATGATTAGGGTTCTGATTCAGCCACTTCAGTAGGATGTTGAGAAAATGACATAGCAGAGGAGAGTTGGAGTTTTGATACTGGAACCCCGGGAAGTAAGCACACAGGAAAAGAACACAGAGGGATAGGGATAGAGAAGGCTCCACAGACACGGAAGAGGCCCCAGGAAGAGAGCGAGCCTGAGAGTCTACAGCTGACCTTGTGGAAAGAACAGAGCAGCTGAGTATGGAAAGAAATGAGCCCCAGGAGAGAGATGGGACTTACCCAGCCAACAGCTGATTGTGGAATAAACTGAGACCATGGAGGAAGAAGGAGGCTGAACCCTTGCAGACATCACCCACCATCTTGCTCCAACCCGTGGCCAATGACTTTGGGTGAAAAAATACCTCTTATGGTACCTTGAGTTGGACTCTTTAGGGCCTTGTGACTGTCAGCTTCCACCCCTTTATAAAAGCCGAAAGAGTTCTGATACTTTGCATCAGCACCACTTTGGCTGACTAACACAGTAATAATAATAAATTATCTAAAAATTTTTATGTTACCACTTTACTGAGTACGTTCACAGATGTTGTTATAACTTGTTTAATTCTTAAAACAGCCCTATGACAAAGGTACTTCATTAACCTCATTTTACAAATGAAATTGAGGTATAGAGAGATTCGGTATCTGAACCAATGTAACCCAGCTAATCAGAGGCAGAGCCAGGTTTGGAACTCAGGCAGGTGGGCTCCCCAGTCCATGTATTAGAATGGATATCATGTTGTATTTTATTAATTCATTTTTATTAACTATTTCAGTTGATTCTAATTTTTTATATTATTGATGATGTGAAATAAGCACTCTTGAGTAAACCTCCGTGGACATCTCCAAATTTTTCGTTAGGATAAATCCATAGAAGTAAAATTACTGAAATAAAAAACATTCTCTTTTTAATGCTTTCAGTAGATATGCCAAATTGTGACACCTACCCGCCCCCCCGAAATTATATCACTTTATCCTTACATGAAATCTTCATGAAAGAACCTTTTCTCTTTCTCCTTGCCAATATTGGCTTTTCAAATTTTAAACTTTGTCAGCTTGATACATTAAAATGCTACCTTCCTGCTATCTTAAATTTCAAAAATAGAATTATAGAAAAGAACTACTTTCTGTGTAGTTTTTACTGTATTTACTTCTTCCTAGGCTATTTTTTTTATTTAGGGAAGTTGTGGATTTACAGAATGATCTTGTATAAAATACAGGATTCCCATATAGCAACCTATTATTAACACCTTGCCTTGGTGTGAAACAATTGTTACAATTAATAAAAGTACATTTTACATTGTATTATTAACTATAGTCCATGGTTTAACTTAACATTCATTGTTTTTTGTTGTGCAGTCCATGGACTTCTTTGCTTCAGTTTTTATTCTAATAACGTGTACAATCTAAAATTTCACCTATTAAATACATTCAAATATATAATTCAGTGCAGTTAATTATGTTCATAATATCAGGCTACCATCACCGTCATATATTTTAAAACTTTACACCATCCCAAATATATAGTCTGTACCAATGATACAATAACTGTCCATTCCCAACACTCTTCTTGTCTCCTGAAAAACTGTATTCTAGTTTCTGACTCCATGAATTTCCTTATTCTAATTATTTTATATCCATGAGATCATACAATATTTGTCCTGGCCTTTTTCACGCAACATGGTTATCTTCATGGTTCATCCGTGTTGTTGCATGTAATAGCATTTCATTCCTTTTTTATGGATGAATAATATTCCTTTATGGGTATATACCACTTTCTGTTTATCTGTTCATCAGTTGAAGGACATTTGGGTTGCTTCCATCCTTTGGCAATTGTGAATAATGCCACTATGAACATAGATAATAAATATTTCTGTTTGAGTCTCAGCTTTCAATTCTTTGGATATAAACATAGCAGTAGGATTGATGGATATTTCTATACTTTCTGAGGAACAGCCAAACTGTCTTTCACAGAGGCTGCACCATTTTACATTCCCACCAGCAATGAATGAGTATTCTCATGTCTCCACATCTCCAATGTTATTGTCCATTATTTTTTTTGTTTTGATTTGCATTTCCGTAATGACTAATGATGTTGCGCATCATTCCATCTGCTCGTTAACCATATGTATATCTTCCTTGGAGAAATATCTATTCAAGTCTTTTACCCATTTTTTAATTGGTTTGTTTGACATTTTTTAGTTGAGTTGAAGGACTACCTTATATTTTTTTGGATATTAAACCATTATTAGATATGAGATTTCCAAATATTTTCTTGCTTTACTTCCATGATAAAGTCCTCTGTGAAACAAAAGTTTTTATTTTGATGAAATTCCATTAATCTGTTTTTTTCTTTTGTTACTTGTGCTTTGAGTGTAACCACTGCTTAACATAATGCCCTGAAGATGCTTTCCTACATCTTCTAAGACTTTTCTAATCCTGGTTCTTATATATAGGTCTTTCATTCATTCTGAGTTAATTTTTGTGTGTAGTAAAAAATAGGATCCTCCTTCATTCTTTTGCATATGGATATCCAGTTTTCCCAGCACATTTGGCAGTGACTGTTCTTTCCCAATTGAATGGACCTGGCAGCATTGTCAAAAACCAATTGGCCATAGATCTGAAGGTCTATTTCTGAACTGTCAGTTCTATTCCATTGGTCCATATATCTGTCCTTGTGCCAGTATCAAGCTACTTTGACCACTGTAGCTTTCTACTGAGATTTTTTTAAAGATTTAT
Organism: Dasypus novemcinctus; assembly: GCF_030445035.2. Taxonomy (NCBI): domain Eukaryota; kingdom Metazoa; phylum Chordata; class Mammalia; order Cingulata; family Dasypodidae; genus Dasypus; species Dasypus novemcinctus. The sequence goes on from NC_080683.1 coordinate 44,945,848, forward strand.
TTATTTCCCTCCTCCCCCCATCATTTTTACACTCGCTGTCTGCTCTCTGTGTCCATTTGCTGCGTGTTCCTCTGTGTCTGCTTGTCCTCTCCCTAGGCAGCACTGGAAACCACACTGTGGGACCCTCTGGAGTGGGAGAGAAGCATTCAGTCTCCTGTGTCACCCCAACTCCCTGGTCTACTGCATCTCTCACCACCTCTCCTCTGTGTCTCCTCCTGCCATACCATCCTGCTGCACCAGCTCTCTGTGTAGGCCAGCACCCCTCTCAGGCCAGCCGTCCACTTGGGCCAGCTCACCACATAGGCCAGCTTGCCCTCACCAGGAGGCCCCGGGAATCAAACCCTGGGCTTCCCATATGGTAGACGGGAGCCCAATCACTTGAGCCACATCTACTTACCTTTTGTTTTGTTTGTTTTTTGTTTTGTTTTTGTTTGTTTTTTGTTTTGTTTTGATTGTTTTTTTCTTTGTTTTTTTGAGGTACCAGGATCAGGTATTGAATGTGGGACATCTTATGCAGGAGGCCAGTGCTCAACCACGGAGCCACACTGGCTCCCCTTCTAATGAGATTTAAAGTCAGGAGGTGTGTGTCCTACAACTTCATCTTCTTTACCAAATTATTTTGATTATTTGGGCCCCCTACCATCCCAAATAAATTTCCTAACAGGTTTTTCCACTTCTGCAAAGTAGATGGTTGGATTTTTTTATTGGGATTGCATTGAATTTGTAAATGATTTTGGGTATAATTAGCATCTTAATGTTTAGTCTTCCAATCTACAAGCATGGAATGCCCTTCCATTTATTAGATCTTCATTGGTTTTCTTTCCTTTTTTTTAATTTTTTTAAATTTTTTAATTTTTTTATTTCAGCCCTCCCATTCCCCCCGCCCCAGTTGTCTGTTCTCTGTGTCTGTTTGCTGCATATTCTTTGTCCACTTCTGTTGTTGTTAGCAGCACGGTAATCTGTGTTTTCTTTTTATTGCATCATCTTGTTGTGTCAGCTCTCCGTGTGTGTGGCGCCATTCTTGGGCAGGCTGAACTTTCTTTCACACTGGGTGGCTCTCCTTATGGGGTGCACTCCTTGTGCATGGGGCTCCCCTATGCAGGGACACCCCTGTGTGGCATGGCACTCCTTGCGTGCATCAGCACTGCACGTGGGTCAGCTCCACACAGGTCAAGGAGGCCCAGGGTTTGAACCATGAACCTCCCATGTGGTAGACGGACGCCCTAACCACTGGGCCAAGTCCGCTTCCCTTCATTGGTTCTCTTTTGACAAAGTTTCATAGTTTTCCACATATATGTCCTTTACATCCTTGAATAAATTTATTCCAGATTTTTAATTCTTTTGTTATTGTAAATGGAATTTTTTTCATGATTTCCTCCTTAGATTTCCCCTTACTAGGTATGGAAACACACTGATTTTTGCATGTTGATCTTATGCACAACTACTTTGCTGAATTTATTAGCTATTGTAGTTTTGTTGTAGATTTTTCAGGACTTTCTATATATAGGATCATGTCATCTGCAAATAGGGAAGGTTTCACTTCTTTCTTTCCAAAATGGATGCCTTTTATTTCTTTTTTGTATGTATAACTGCTCTATCTAGAACTTCCAGTACAGTGTTGATTAACAGTGGTGTCAGGGGCATTCTTTTCTTGTTTCGATCTTAGAGGGAAAGCTTTCACCATTAAGTAGGATGTTAGCTGTGTGTTTTTCATATATGTCCTTTATCATGCTGAAGAAGTTTACTTCTATTCCTATTTTTCTAAGTATTTTTATCAAGAAAGGATGATGGGTTTTGTCAAATTCCTTTTCTGGATCAATTGAGATGATCATGTAGCTTTTCCTCATTGTTTTCTTTATGTGGTGTATTACATTAATTGATTTTCTTATTCTGAAACATCTTTATATACCTCGGATAAAACCCACTTGATCATTATGTATGATTACTTAAATGTGCTCTTGAATTCAATTTGCTGGTATTTTGTTGAAAATTTTTGCATCTATATTCGTAAGAAAAATAGTTTTCTTATAGCATCTTTATATGTCTTCAGTATTAAGGTGATGTTGGCCTCATAGAATGAATTTGGTAGTTTTCCCATCCATTCAATTTTTTTTAACAGGATTGGTATTCTTGGAATGTTTGGTAGAATTCCCCTGTGAAGCCATCTATGTTAGAAGATTTTTGATGACTGATTCAATCCCTTTACTTATACCTGATCTGTCGAGATCATCTGTTTCTTCTAGAGTCCCTGTAGGTTGTTCATGTATGTCTAGGAATTTGTCTATTTCATCTAGGTTCTCTAATTTCTTGGCATACAGTTAATCGTAATATCCCTTTGATCCTTTTTATTTCTGTAGGATCAGTAGTAATGGCCCCCTCCTCTTATTTCTCATTTTATTTATTTCTGTCTTCTCACTTTTTTCTTTAGTCATTCTACCTAAGGGTTTCTCAATTTTATTGATCTTTTCAAATAACAAACTTTTTCTTTTATTCATGCTCTATATATTTTTTAATCTCTATTTCATTTATTTCTGCTCTAATCCTCATTATTTCTTTTCTCTGCATTCTTTGAATTTATTTGTTTTTCATTTTCTAATTCATGCAGGTATGCAGTTAGATCTTTGATTTAGCTCTTTTTTTTTTAATGTAAACATTTAGGGCTATAAATTTCCCTCTTAGCACAACCTTCCCTGCATCCCATATGTGTTCATATGTTGTGCTCCCATTTTTATTCATCTCTAGATATTTACTGATATCTGTTACAATTTCTTCTTCAACTATTGGTTGTTTAAAAATGGGTTATTTAGCTTCCATTTATTTGTGGATTTTCTAGTCTTCTGACTGTTATTGACTTTCAACTTCATTCCATTGTGGTCAGAGAAGATACTTTGTATTTTTAGTCTTTTTAAATTTGCTGAGACTTGTTTTGTGGCCCAGCATGTGGTTATCCTGGAGAACAATCATGTGCACTTGAGAAGAATGTGTATCCTTCTGTTTTGTAGTGACTTCTCTATATATCTCTGAGGTCTGGTTCATTTATCATATTATTCAAGCTCTCAATTTCCATATTGATCTTCTGTCTAAATGTTCTATTTATTAATAAGAGTAATATATTGAAGTTTCCAACTATTATTGTAGCGGTGTCTTTATCCTTTCAGTTTTGCCAGTGTTTGACTCATGTATTTTGGAGTAATATGGCTAGGTACATAAACATTTAAGATTGTAATTTCTTCTTGGTGGATTGACCCTTTTAATAATATGTAGTATCCTTTTTGGTCTCTTGCAACAGCTTTTGACTTAGAGTCTCTTTTTTCTGATCTTATTATAGCTGCCTCAGCTCTTTCTTGGTTACTATTTGCATGGAATATCTTTTTCCATCATTTCACTTTCAAACTAGTTGTGTCTTTGGGTCTAAGGTGAGTCTCTTATAAGCAACATATAGTTGGATCATGCTTTTTTATCCTTTCTGCCAATCTGTGTCTTTTGATTGAAGGGTTTAATCCAGTAATATTCAGTGTTAATACATAAAGGCAGTGCTTACTTCTGCCATTTTGTACTTTAGCTTTTTATATGTAATGGATTTTTTCTGTTTCTTTTTATCTGTGAATATTTTAAATTCTCCCTCATTTTTTAAGGACACTTTTGCTAGATAAAGAATTTGAGCCTGGTAGTTTTCTCTTTCAGTATCTTAACTATATCATACCATTGCCTTCTTGTTTCCCTGGTTTCCGGTGAGAAATCAGCGTTTAGTCTTATTGAAGATCCCTTGTATGTAGCAAATCACTTTTCTCTTGCTGCATTCAGAATTTTCTCTTTATCTTTGACATTTGACATTCTAATTTGTATGTATCCCAGAGTAGGTCTATTAGAATTCATTCTGTTTGAAATACATTGTGTTTCTTGGACTTTATATTTATGTCTTTCATAAGAGTTGGCAAAATTTTGATCATTATTTCCTTAACTATTCTTTCTGCCCCCTTTTCCCTTCTCTTCTTCTTCTGGGACACCCATGATGCATATGTCTGTACACTTTATGCTGTCGCTCAAATCCCTAAGAAACTGCTGCATTTTTCTATTCTTTTCTCTATCTGTTCTTCTTAAATGTATGATTTTGATTGTCTTGTCTTCTAGTTCACTGATTCTTTCTTATGCCCATTAAATTTGCTGTTGTATACCTCTAGTGTATTTTTTATTTCCATTATTGTGCCTTTCATTCCCACAATTTCCATTATGTTTCTTTTTAAACTTTAAATCATTCTTTACTCTCACACATTATCTTCTTAATATCTTTTAGCTCTATATCCATATTTTCCTTCATCTCCTTGAATTGATTTAGGAGATATTTTTTAAATTCTTTGATTACTTATTCCAAATTCTGTCTTCTCTGAAGTTTTAATTTGTTACCTTGATTGAGCTATATATTCCTGTTTCTTAATATAGCTTTTAATTTTTGCTAAAGTCTGGGCAGCTGATTATTTTGATGTATTAATTCTGAATGTCAGTTTTTTCCCTCTTTCCCAGGGTTTTTTGTTGATTGGCTTTGTCTTAAGATTCTTCTTTGACACTTGGTCCAACTTAGTCTGGACCTTTAGAGTAGCCATTGTTTAACTGTTCTGATTTTCTCAGCTATTCTTCACCTGGTTCTTGCCCTGCATAAGCAATACAGTTTTTAAGATTGCACTTTTTGTGCCATTGTTTCATCCCTAGAAGAAAGCTTCTCTTCCTCTGTTCCTTCTCCAGGAAGCTTCATCAGTTCTATTTGTTTCTGTGCATAATTTTCTCCCCAGCTCCTTTGATTTGTTTAAATTCTCTCCCTCACTCAGTGCCCCCTTTTCTTACACTCATCACTTTTGGGATTCATCCTGTCTTATAGCAGTTCAGTTGCCCCCTCTCCTTTTTTTTCCCATGAATCTGTCCTGCCGTACCCCATTAGAGTATCTTGCCCCAGGGAGCCAGATAGGGTCAATCCAGAAAGGCCTGTTTTGCATTTAGGTGGTCCAACAGAGACTGGATTGAGTGTGCGGATCTCTTCCCACCAGTTCTGCTGTGCTCTCTCTCTCTTTTTCCTCTGGGGGCACTTTTTTATGTCACTTGTGTTCTACCCTGGATCTCCAGTAACTTAGGTTCTTTGCCTGGATATGTGTGGGGTCCTAACTTGCTACTCTGAGTAGTTTATGGTCTGCATCTGGAGCAGTTGGGTCCTGGGCTGTGCTGCCTCTGTGCAGCTCCTCAGTTGTATAGGCCAGTGTGAGGGGGAGGAGTCTAGACTGGCAGGTTCAAGGTCAAAAATCTGCTACCTGATTTTGAAGATTATTTTTCCTTTTCTTCAATTCAGCATTTGTGGAGTCTTTATCCAGTCTATTATCCTCCAGAGTTCCAAGCAAGAGGGATTTGTCCTTTTATTAGTTGATTCTGAAGGGAGACTTTTCCAGGGGATGCCTTCTGTCCAAAAATTGCATTTTTAATTCTTGTATATTAGTGCCTCAGTTTCTCAACTGCCAAGTGAAAGAGAGTTAACTGTATCATTTTTAAGACCCTTGAAAATTTAAATTTTTACTCTATTTCCCTGCCCATTACTAGTCACAGTAAACTTGACAAATTTGTTATGAAATTCACATGGTTTAGAATAATCAAGAATTTTTTTGGAAAGGAATAACATTCCTTTTCAAGGAAGGGGATCTTACCCTATTAACATCTAGTGTCATAGGCAATGAAATAGAATAGAATCCAGAAACTGACCCCTAAGGGAAGTAATATATAGGAACATTTGAAAAGGATAGAATTTTTATTGAGATGCTATTTGGAAAATTGGCTATCATATGGGATAAAAATTGAGGAAAGTTCTCTACTTTGCCACAGTGACAAAAAATAAAGTCAATAAAAGTTAAAGATTGCTTAGGGTTATGCTAATTGTTACAACATACAAATCCCTAAATTCCAGTAACTTAACAAAAGTTTCTTACTTGTATAATAGTCCATTAATGGTGTTCCTTATTGAGGTAGGGGTATGTAGCAGACCCTCCTACATCCAGTCATTCAGGTATCCATGCTAACAGAGACACTGCCATCTTAGTATGACTTACAAGGGCATCTTTAGTACCAGGCTCCAGCTGGCAGATAGAAAAAAGGGAATAATACGGAACATGTGCTTCGCCTTAGACTGTAAGTGATATACGTCATTTCTGTTCACCTTGCATTAGGTAGAACTAGTCACGTCACCTTACTCAGAGCTAAGAGGATCTGGGAAAATCTCTAGATGGACAGTCACATCCTAGGGACATTTCTATACCCTAGAAGGGAAATATTCATCTGTAGTGGGTAGCTAACTATTGTTGCTACAACAAACATTCTGAATGGTAAAAATAAATACATAAACTAAATACACATCTAAACATTCAAAATTTAAATATAGTCATATATTTTTATAATCTTGGGATGGGAACTTTTTCTAAATAAGTTGACTTCTTTGAGTGCTACATGACATGAATCCAGAACCTGTAGAAATTAATTAACTAGAACAAGAAAAGTGTGATTTTTTTGCCTGTCATGTTAATATTATAAAGTTTAAAACTTATTCTATCCCTTATAATATATGAGAATGCTTAGATCAGTGTTTATAACACAGTAAACAGTAAATTTTAGCTGTTACTATTTTATTTTCATTTTTATTAACAAAGAGAATAAATAGGTATTTTAATAAACTGTTAGTAATAATTGGTACCATCGTTTGGAAGGCATTTTGATATCTATCACAAACCAGCAATCCAATCTCTAGAAAAGATACCTTAAAAGAATACGTACAAAATAGACGTACAAGTGTCTTTGTTTGAGCATTATTTTAATAGCAAAAATGAAAGTAACCTAAAATTCCTTTAACAGGTAACTGGTTACTTAAATGCAGTTCCTACCTCCTACATATTTGTATTGTTTTGATATTTTATAACAAATAGCTATTACTTTTATGGTTTATTTTTTTTTTGTCTTTAATTTTTAATGTTACATTCGAAAAATATGAGATCCCCACATACCCCCCACCCCCCTCCCCCCACTCCTCCCCCCATAACAACAACCTCCTCCATCATCATGAGACATTCATTGCACTTGGTGAATACATCTCTGAGCACCACTGCACCTCATGGTCAATGGTCCACACCATAGCCCGCCCTCTCCCACAGTCCACCCATGGGCCATGGGAGGACATACAGTGTCCGGTAACTGTCCCTGCAGCACCACCCAGGACAACTCCAACCCCCGAAAATGCTCCACATCACATCTCTTCCTCCCACTCCCTACCCCCAGCAGCCACCATGGCCACTTTCTCCACACCAAGGCCATATTTTCTTCAATTACTAATCACAATAGTTCATGAATAGAATATCAGTAAGTCCACTCTAATCCATACTCTATTCCTCCATCCTGTGGACCTTAGAATGGTTGTGTCCACTCAACATCTATATCAAGAGGGGGTTTAGATTCCACATGGATGCTGGATGCAATTCTCCTGCTTTCAGCTGTAGGCACTCTTGGCTCCCTGGTGTGGTGGTTGATCTTCTTCACCTCCATGTTAGCTTAATGGGGTAAGTCCAATAAACCAAAGTGTAGGAGCTGCAAGTCTGTTGAGGCTCAGGGCCTGGCTATCACATGGTCAGTCCAGAGATTCAGGTCCTCCGGGGTATACACTAAACCCCAGTTTAGTTAAACTACAGTTCCAGTAAAAGTAACAAAAGAGGCTTGTGGACAAAGATCACATCTGAGTCCAGCTCCATCACACAAAAACACCAACTCCAAAGTAGGGCCAACTGACATGGCACTGAACTCCATCTGCCATGACCATAGAACCTGTGGGTCTCTGTAGCCCTCAGAAGAACCAATACCTGGGGTTGTATCTACTTTATCTGTCTCTGGGACTCTGCTGAGGTGTGCATAAGGGCAACCCCTCTGATAACCTCTCGGCTCTTTTCAGAGACTCACAGCCATATAAACTCATTTGTCCTTTCCATTTCCCCCTTTTATTCAGGTCAAAAAGCATTTTTAACTCCTGGTATTATATGTAGACTGAGATATTCTTCTGGTCCTAGTTGACCCTTTTATTCAAGGTTATTTTCTAATTACATCATCAACTGGTACTTGGTAGTAATCCCTCGGCACCAGGGAGGCTCATCCCCAGGAGTCATTTCCTATGCTGGGGGGAAGGCAACGCATTTACATGCTGAGTTTGGCTTCAGACTGGCCACATTTGAGCAACATGGAGGCTCTCATGAGGTAACTCCTAGGCACCCTGCAGCCCTAGGCCTTGTTCTTATTTCAGGTGCACAGGCTTACAAGCATAGTCATCACTATCAAGGGCTCATTGTTGGACCTTCCTTCTTTTTCGGTCTTTGCTGTTGGACTTAGGGGATTGTTGCTGTTCCTTTAGGGACTGTGATAGAGCTCCTCTGGCTAGGAACTCAGTACTCCCTCAGTTGTTGTTTTCAATTTTAACCCCTATGAAAATATCCAAACATTTTTATGTACCCTGGTATAGGCCCTGGAGAACTCCCTACCAACCATGTGTCAATAACATCCTACACAGTATTCTTCCCCTGCCATTGTCGAACCTCTCTGTCATCCAAAACTTCTTCAAAAATGAAGCCCAATATATTGCCAGGTTCCATTAGAGACCTATATAATGAGAGTGAAGGTATACTCACATCCTGGGGAGGACTGATGTTCTCAAATAGAGGGAATTGTATCTCTCAAGAGAAATGGTGGTTCCCTATGCATTAGGGCAGTTGAGCATGTCAAGCCCTCAACACTGTTGCAAGTATCTCTGAACATGGCCCTTCACGCAATGAAGATTGACTGTCACTGTGGGCCCTAAGCCCGTAAGGGGAGGGGGAAAGAGGTATTGAATAGATGGAATCATTGTAACTGTGTGGGCAATAGAAGTGTTCCACAAGATCACACAAGGATAGATATAAGACATGTTAAATTACACCAAAAATATGTAGGGACTGATAGGCTAAAATGTAAATCATAATGTAAAACATAAGATAACTAAAAATTTAGAAAATTGTATAGTCTAAAATATAAACCACAATGTAAACCCAAATGTTACCTTGTTTGAAAGCTATTGTCTCAATATCTGTACATCAGTTTCAGTAAATATAGTATGAATATGTAAAAAGATTATTGCTGTGAAGGGAAAAGGGTTTTATGTTGGATATGTGGGAGTACTGTATATTGTATATGTGAATTTTGTGACCTAAAACTTATGTTAAGAGAAACTTAATAATCAGGAAAAAAGAAGAAAGAAAAAGAAAGGACATAAACACTGAGGAAAAGACTTATATAGTTTTAAAACATGTAGCTCATTAAAATTACCCAAAGTTTAGCTTAAAGTGAAGCCTATAGAGATAGCTCAAGGTTTTGGAACAAAAGAGGTCAGGGGTGGTGGGGAAGGAGGATATAATCCTCAGGCACATTAATTACATCTGTTGCACTTCTTTTTTTCCCAGGGAGAACAAGGGGAAATCAGTTTAAAGTGCAAGAGGGAAGTTTATTTTAGACTTTAGGGAAAACTTTCTGAGACTCAAGAATACTTTACAAAAATTTATATAGCCTGGTCAAGATATATCCTCTCTGTGGTTTACCTCCTGAGAATTTCTCTCTCCTTACACATCCTAATTTAAAAGTGTACAACCATGATTTTTAAAATCTATATGGCTTATTTTATTCCATTGTGATTTTAAATTGAGCCAAGTTTGTTAAAATAACCTTTCTTTTTTTTTTTAAAGATTTATTTATTTTATTTAATTTCCCCCCCTCCCCTGGTTATCTGTTCTTGGTGTCTATTTGCTGCGTCTTGTTTCTTTGTCCGCTTCTGTTGTCGTCAGCGGCATGGGAAGTGTGGGCGGAAAAATATGGAACGCTTCACGAATTTGCGTGTCATCCTTGCGCAGGGGCCATGCTAATCTTCTCTGTATCGTTCCAATTTTAGTATATGTGCTGCCGAAGCGTGCACAAAATAACCTTTCTAATAGATATGTAGGCCATGTAGTTGTAGTAATACAACACAGCTCTTCAAGTTCTGATGTACAATTGGCCTTGTCTTAACCCAATCCTTAGGTCCATGATCAGGAAGTCTTGGAGCTGAATCTGCCTTATAAGGGCTTTTTAGTATTTCAGTTACTAATCCTTTTTGCACAGAGTTCTTGGTGATCATTTCATATTGATTTGTTAACTAAATGATACTGAAGCAAAATTCTAGTGAATTCTAACAATAAGCTCACGTAATTACAGTCCCTACATATCTTGAATGTCATTATGTAGTATTTTCTTTGTTCAAATCTTTTCAGTATCCTCAAATCTCAATAATTTGTCCATAAATCATTGTAAGTGATTCAGTAAATATGTGAGCCTAACTCCTAATACCTTATAAGCCTATATTTCACATTTCTACTGGGCAGATTTTAATCAATAACAATTTCTTCACTCACTCCCCAACTTGTTCGCATCTGTTTCCTTCGGGAGAAGTAGATTTTAAGAGTTCAGGATTACTTGCTTTTTTAAAAGCAATTTAGAGCTCCTCCTTGTTTATTAGTTGTTCTATTTCTTTCTCCAGCCCCATTTTCTCTTGATGCATCCATAAGAGTACCATCTGTTTTTAGCATCATTTTATTTCTGTTTTATCCTCCCTATGCTTCTATCTTCCCTGAATGCTTTATGTGAGAGCAGTTTATTCTTGCTTTATTACCCACCCACTTTCACAGTCTCCTACTTTCTACGGCTTTCTCCCCCCACCCCCATCTTCTTCTCATTCCAGATTTTCTTTACCCCAGGATTGATGTGTCATAACTGTGAAGCACAATTGTGGAGTCAAGTAACGGCCAGCACTGCCCTTTTGAATGTTGGGTCTTAAGTGGTTCTTTGACCACAATAAGCCTCAAGCTTCTTCATTTCTAAGAAGGAGATGGTAATAATACTCTCTGCCTCGTGGAGTTATTTAGAGGATTAAATAAAATAATCTGTATCAGAGTTTCTCAGCCTCAACACTATTGGACTAAATCATTCTTTGTTGTGGGGGCTATCCTGTACACCATAGAATGTGTAACAGCAGCCCTAGCTTTTACTCACTAGATGCCAGTTCACACCACATTCACACACGAACACCATTTGTAGCAACCAAATATGTCTGCAGACATTGTCAAATGTCACTTCCATTTAAAACCACTGATGTACATGAGGCATTTAGCACAGCATCTCATGCATAGTAGGTTCTTGATAAAAAAATTTTAATGGGTGAATGGATGGATGGTGTTTGAATGGTGAGATGAATGAATGAATATTCATTTTAATCCAAATGTCTAATATAATGCTTGACACTCAAATAACTGCTTAATAAATGAATGAATAAACAAATGACTAAAGCTTCAAGGGATGTCTGTGGTTTCCTTTTTTACCAAAATGTTGTATCTCCACTTAACTCCAGACAAGACTCCTATTTTTGAAAAAAAATATTTAGAGAATTAATAAATTGCTCAGATTAAACTACCCTGCTGTATTAGATAGCCAAAGGGGTGCTGATGCAAAATACCAGAAATCTGTTGGTTTTTATAAAGGGTATTTGGGGTAGAAGCTTACAGTCACAAGGCCATAAGTATAAGTTACTTGGAGCATTATGGCTGCCAGTCTCTGAGAGGGTTCATCATTCCTCTTTCTCCTAACGCTCCATGGTCCCAGCTTCTTCTGATCTCAGTTGTAGGCTAGCATAAGGTTTGTCTCTCTCTCTCTCTGGGGTATGTTTCTTTCTGAGTTTTCTCAGCTGTGCAGGTCTCTGCAGCGGCAAACTATCAGGCCTAATGGCTGGGCTTTCTCTCTGGGACTCCAGTGTCCAAAACTAAGTTCTCTGTGTTCTCCTTTTCCATGTATTTACTTCCTGACTGAGCATCTGTTTATATAGCCCACAAAGGGGAGAGGGCTGACTCAAACCAAGTCACCCTAATGACATGCTCAAATAAAAACCCTAGTCTTGATTTAATAAAGTAAAAGTGAAACCTCCGATTCCAAGAATCTAATACAATCTAATATGCCCAGAGGAACAGACCAGTTCACAAACACAATCCAATATCTATTTTTGGAATTCATAAACAATACCAAACTGCCATACCTGACAATTATAGATTGATGATAGATCCATAGAGAGATAGATAGATATAGATACTCCAAATTTTAGTGTTATTTATTTTTCTAAACTTTAATGGATGATAGAAATGAACTGTTACATTGCAACAGAATCCAGAGCTATCAAAGTGATGCTTTGATTAACTTTTAGAGTATTTTAGATGAATATTCCAGTTATTAAGTCATTGACGTGGTTAGAGAAATAAGTTCAAGTTACTTTTTAAGTGTTTAATCTAAGTTCATTCATAAATATTTATTGAGTACCTGTCATGTTTTAGCTACCATTTCAGGTAATAGGGTTACATTAGAGAATGAAACAAAGATCCAACGGTGTCAGCCTCCATTCTCGTGTTATAGTCCCCAAAAAACAAGGAACCAGAGATTGAAGTCACAGAGCTGAGACTGGTTAAACTGCTGGGGGAATATTAAGTAATAGATGACAAAAATAAATAAATACATAAATAAAAATAATGGTAAAGATAAAACTTCTAATATATTAGCACTGATATCAAAATTCCAGTGGATGACATCAAAAAACAAGAAACATTTTTGTTATGATGGAGAGTTCAAAATATTCGCAGACAAACAGAAACTGAAAGAGTATACCAACAAGAAACCTCCCCTTCAAGAAATTCTAAAGGGAGTGCTGCAGGAAGAAAGGAAAAAACAGGAAAAGCAAAGTTGGAGGAGAGTATAAGACCAACAACAACAACAAAAAAGACAAAAAAAAAATATACAAACAAAATATGACAAACACAAATCCAATCAAAGTATGGCTAACACAAATAATTCCTTGATAGTAATAACACTGAATGTCAATGGATTAAACTCACCTATCAAAAGATTCAGACTGGGACATTGGATAAGGAAATATGACCCATCCATATGCTGTCTACAAGAGACACATCTTAGACCCAGAGACGCATGGAGATTGAAAGTGAAAGGCTGGGAAACAATCATACAAGCTAACAATAACCAAAAAAAGGCAGGAGTAGCTATATTAATATCAGACAAAATAGACTTTAAATGTGAAACAATTGTGAGAGACAAAGAAGGATACTACATTTTAGTCCAAGGGAAAATCTGTCAAGAAGATCGAACAATCATAAATATCTATGCCCCTAACAAGGGTGCCTCTAAATACGTCAGGCAAACGCTGGAAAAACTAAGTGAAAGAATAGATACATCTACACTTATAGTGGGGGATTTTAATACACCACTATCAACTCTGGACAGAACATCTCAAAAGAGAATCACCAAAGAAACAAAACATCTGAATAGTATATTAGAGGAGCTCGATCTAATAGACATATATAGATCGCTACACCCAAACACAGCAGGATATACATTTTTCTCAAGCGCACATGGATCATTCTCCAAGATAGATCATATGCTAGGCCACAAAGAAAGGCTGAACGAATTCAGAAAGATTGAAATCATACAAAACATTATCTCTGACCACAGTGGAGTCAAGCTGGAGATTTGCAAGGGACAGAAGCCCAGATTTCACACCACGATTTGGAAATTAACAGCACACTCTTAGAAAAACAGTGGGTCAAAGAGGAAATCTCAAAAGAAATCAATGACTACCTTGAAACAAATGATAATGATAACACAACATACCAAAATTTATGGGATGCAGCAAAAGCAGTACTGAGAGGGAAGTTTATAGCCATAAATTCATATATCAAAAAAGAAGAAAGAGCAAAAATTGAAGAACTAACTGCACATTTGAAGGAATTAGAAAAACAACAACAAAGCAACCCAACAGGAAGAAGAAGGAAGGAAATAACAAAGATAAGAGCAGAACTAAATGAAATAGAAAATAAGAAAGCACTTGAACAGATAAACAAGACCAAGAGCTGGTTTTTTGAGAAGATTAACAAAATTGGCAAACCTTTAGCAACACTAACAAAGAAAAAAAGAGAGAAGATGCAAATACACAAAATAAGAAATGAGAAAGGCGATATCACCACTGACCCCACAGAAATAAAGACTATCATAAGAGGATATTTTGAAAAACTATATTCCAACAAAAATGACAATCTAGAGGAAATGGACAAATTCCTAGAAACACATAAACAGCCCATATTGACAAAAGAAGAAATTGATGATCTTAACAAACCAATCACAAGCAGAGAGATAGAATCAGTTATTAAAAATCTCCCAACTAAGAAGAGCCCAGGGCCAGATGGCTTCACAGGTGAATTCTACAAAACATTCCAGAAAGAACTGACACCAATCCTGCTGAAACTATTCCAAAACATCGAAACAGAAAGAACGTTGCCCAACTCCTTCTGTGATGCCAAAATTGCCCTGGTACCAAAGCCAAACAAAGACATCACAAGAAAGGAAAATTACACACCAATTTCTCTAATGAACCTAGACGCAAAAATACTTAACAAAATACTTGCTAATCGTATTCAACAACACATTAAACGTATTATACACCATGACCAAGTGGGATTCATCCCAGGTATGCAAGGATGGTTCAACATAAGAAAATCAATCAATGTAATACACCATATAAACAGATTGAAGGAAAAAAATCACATGATTATATCTATTGATGCAGAAAAAGCATTTGACAAAATACAGCACCCTTTCTTGATAAAAACACTCCAAAAGGTTGGAATACAAGGGAATTTTTTGAACATGATAAAGAGTATATATGAAAAACCTAAAGCCAATATTGTTTACAATGGAGAAATCCTAGACTCCTTCCCTCTAAACTCAGGAACAAGACAAGGATGCCCACTGTCTCCGCTCCTATTTAACATTGTCTTAGAAGTACTTGCTCGAGCACTGAGGCAAGAACCAGAAATAAAAGGCATTCAAATTGGAAAGGAAGAAGTCAAAATTTCATTATTTGCAGATGACATGATCCTATACATAGAAAACCCTGAGAGATCTACAACGAAGATTCTAGAACTCATAAATGAGTTTAGTAAAGTCGCAGGTTATAAGATCAATGCGCAAAAATCAGTAGCATTTCTGTACACCAATAATGAGCAAGATCAGGAGGAAATCAAGAAACAAATACCATTCACAATAGTAAATAAAAAAATCAAATACTTAGGAATAAATTTAACTAAAGAGGTAAAGAACTTATACACCGAGAACTATACAAGATTGTTCAAGGAAATCAAAGAAGACCTAAATAAATGGAAGACTATTCCTTGTTCATGGATAGGAAGACTGAACATTATTAAGATGTCTATCCTACCAAAACTGATCTACACATTCAATGCAATCCCAATAAAAATCAATGCAGCCTTCTTTAAGGAACTAGAAAAACTAACTATGAAATTTATTTGGAAAGGAAAGAGACCCCGAATAGCCAAAGACATACTGAAAAAGAAAAACGAAATTGGAGGAATCACACTACCTGACTTCAAAACATACTATAAAGCCACGGTGGTGAAAACAGCATGGTATTGGCATAAGGAGAGTCACATAGACCAATGGAATCGAATTGAAAGCTCTGATATAGAACCTCACATATACAACCACATAATATTCGATAAAGCCACCAAACCCTCTCAACTGGGAGAGAGTGGCCTATTCAACAAATGGTGTCTGGAGAACTGGATAGCCATATGTAGAAGAATGAAAGAGGATTACCATCTCACACCCTATACAAAGATCAACTCAAGATGGATCAAAGACCTAAATATAAGAGCCAAGACCATAAAAACCTTAGAAAGCAGTGTAGGGAAACATCTACAGGACCTTGTAATAGGAAATGGATTTATGAATATCTCACCAAAAGCACGAGCAGCAAAAGAACTAATAGATAAATGGGACTTCCTCAAAATTAAAGCCTTCTGCACCTCAAAGGAGTTTGTCAAGAAAGTAAAAAGGGAGCCCACACAGTGGGAGAAAATATTTGGCAACCATATATCTGATAAGAAACTTATAACTTGCATATATAAAGAACTCCTATATCTTGAAAATAAAAAGATAAACAACCCATTTAAAAAATGGGAAAAAGACTTAAACAGACACTTCTCCGAAGAAGAAATACAAATGGCAAGAAAGCACATGAAAAAATGTTCCAAATCTCTAGCTATCAGGGAAATGCAAATCAAAACTACAATGAGATACCATCTTACACCCATAAGATTGGCAGCTATGAAAAAAACAGAAGAATACAAGTGCTAGAGAGGATGTGAAGGAAGGGGAACACTCATCCACTGCTGGTGGGAATGCAGAAGGATCCAACCATTCTGGAGGACAGTATGGCGGTTTCTCAAAAAACTAGCCATAGATTTGCCATATGACCCAGCAATACCACTGCTGGGTATATACCCAGCAGAACTGAAAACAAGAACACAAACCGATATATGTACACCAATGTTCATAGCAGCATTGTTCACTATTGCCAAAAGTTGGAATCAACCCAAATGCCCATCAACAGATGAGTGGATCAATAAAATGTGGTATATACACACAATGGAATACTACTCGGCTGTAAGAACAAACACACTACAAACACATGTGATAACATGGATGAATCTTGAGAACCTTATGTTGAGTGAAGCAACCCAGACATTGAAGGACAAATACTACATGACCTCAATGATATGAAATAAAAAGCTGCCCTAGATAGCAAGAGACTGAACGATAGGCTTATAGGAAATCGGAGGGTGGAGGAAGGATATGAGCCGATGTCTGCAGGGGTCGAATTTAAGATGAGATGGTGGTAAGTATGAACACAAAGAAGAGATAAAAGGGGGGCAAGGGGTTGCCTTTGCTTGGGGCTTTGCGGGTTTGAGGGTGGCTGGGGAGGGACGGATGGGTAACGTTGCCCAAAAGTGGGGGGAGGAAGGGGTAGCATACGAACCAGGAGAGGGTCAGGTGTTGGTGGAGAGTAAAATGCCGAGAAAATCATATCAAAATATAATAAAGAGGGTTACCTGTTTAGAATGCTCGGAGGGGAGGGTCTGATGCAGGACGGGCTCCTGGGGAATGTCTAAATGCTCATTCTGCCAGAGTGGGTGACACCATGGGGTAGAAACCCAAGTAGTGAGAGTGGGGGTGGACCCACATCCTGGGGAGGACTAATGCCATCAAATAGAGGGAACTGTATCCCTCGAGAGAAAGGGTGGCTCCCAGGGCATTGGGGCAGTTGAGTAAGTTAGGACCTGAACACTATTCCATCTATCTCTGGAAGTGGCTCCTCAGGAAACGGAGGTTGGCTATCACTGAGGACACCAAGGTGGAAGGGAAAATGGACGTTAAATGTGTGGAACCAAAGTAAATGGGGGGTAAGAGAGGAGTTTCTTGAGAGTACACAAGGATGGATATAAAACATGTAATATTACACTATAACATATAGGAGATGACAGACTGATAATGTAAACCATAATGTAAAACATAGGATAACTAAAAATGTAAAGAACTGTGTATCCTAAAGTATGCACCACAATGTAAGCACAGATGTCACCTTGTTAGAAAGCTAATGTCTCAGACTCTGTACATCACTTTAAGTAAATATGATATGAATAGGGCGTAAGAGTATCACTGTGGAAGGGAAAAGGTTTTCTGGTGGATGTGTGGGAGTGCTGTATATTATATATATACATTGCTGTGGTCTAGGACTCCTGTGAAGAAAAGCTGAATAATTGGGGGGGGGGGGGGGGAAAGAAAAAGATAGGATGTGGAATTTTTTCAAGTCAACACTCTTTATCTAAGTTCTTTATCTAACTTTATCCAAGTTCTTTATCCTTTAAGCTCATCGCTATATGCCATTCCCTAGTAAGGGACCATGAAATTATATTGGGCTTCAAATTTCGGGGAGTTCTGGATCACAGAGTGTTTCAACAATGGCAATGGAGGGATACTGGTATGGGGTACCAATGACAGGTGATATATGGCTGACAGGGAGCTGTACAGAACATATGTCCAGGATGCATGGTAATGTTTGGATATACTCATAGTGGCAACAATTAAAAACCACAGTAGGGGGGGTACTGGGTTCCTGGCCAGTGGTGCTCTGTCATGGTCCCTAGGGGAGCAGCGACAGTCTCCCAGGTACAGTGGCGGGGACCGGGAGGGAGTGAGGGTTCAACAGTGAGCCCCTGATGCTAATGACTATGCTTGTGAGCTGATAAACCCAAAATAAGAACAAGGCCTAGAACAACTTTGTGCCTGGGAATTTCCTCCTGTCAGCCTTCATGTTACTCAAATGTGGCCAGTCTCGAAGCCAAACTCAGCATGTAAATGCAATGCCTTCCCCCCAGCGTGGGACATGACACCCGGGGATGAGCCTCCCTGGCAACGAGGGACCACTATCAACTACCAACTGATGATGCAACTGGAAAATGACCTTATACGGAAGGTTCAATGCGGATCAGCAGAATATCCATGTCTACATAAAATACCATGACTTTAAAATGCTGTTTGACCTAAAGTAAGGGGGAAATGGAAAGGAGAAATGAGTTTATATGGCTACGAGTTTCTAAAAAAGAGTCTGGAGGCTGGCAGAAGGTTTGCCCTCATGCACAACTGAGCAGAGTCAGAGAGATAGATAAAGCAGATACAACCCCCAGATATTGGTTCCTTTGAGGGCTAAAGAGACCCACGGGAGTTATGGTCATGGCCGATGGGGTTAACTACCAGGGCAGATGGCCCCTCTTTGGAAATGGTGTTTATGTATGATGAATCTGGACTCAGATGGGATCTCCCTTCATAAGACTTTCATGCCAATGTGCTGGAGGTGCAGTTAATGTTGGGGTTTAAGATATATTTAGGGGATTTGAATCTCTGGACTGACAATGTGATAGCCAGATCCTGAGCCTCAACAGACTCCAGCACCTACAATCTGATTTATTGGACTTACCACACTCAGCTAAGATGGAGTTGAAGAAGGACAACCACCACACCATGGAGCCTAGAGTGATTACAACTGAAAATGGGAGGATTGCATCCAGCATCCAGGTGGAATCTGACCCTCCTCTTGACATAGAGGTGCAATGGACACAACCAATCCAATGTCCACATAGAAGAGGTGGCATTGGAATGGGAAAAGTGGACATAGTGGACAAAGGGTATGGGGAAAGGCAGGAAGAGATGAGAGGTGGAGGCGTCTTTGGGACATGGAGCTGCCCTGGATGGTACTTCAGAGGGAATCACCAGACATTGTAAATCCTCACAGGGCCCACTGGATGGAATGGAGGAGAGTATGGGCTATGATGTGAACCAATGTATATGAGGTGCAGAGGTGCCCAAAGATGTACTTACCAAATCCAATGGATGTGTCATGATGATGGGAATGAGTGTTGTTGGGGGGGGGGAGAGGGGGGGTGGGGGGATGGGGTTGAATGGGACCTCACATATATATTTTTAATGTAATATTATTACAAAGTCAATAAAAAATAAAAAAATTAAAAAAAAAAAAACAAAAAAACATTTGTCTTCAACAGGTGTAGATCTTGCCAGGTTAAGTGAATAAAAATTGCACCAGAAAAAAAAAAAAAAAAAAGAAACATTTTTGTGGCTGCATTCACTCTTTGCCATTTGGTTGCTCCCTTTTTATTTCATTTTACTGAACTCTGCCTTTCTCATCTGATCTGAATTACAATGAGCTTATTAAAATAAATCGGGGGTTACCTTTGCATATTTTGTCACTTTGAACATTTAGATTATGATTCACTGTTTGCATAATTTTAAAAATTGTCTCAAACCAGCAGTGTTCCTTTTACTTTTTCTAAGTTTTCTGTAATGAGCTAACTTCATAGTATACTTTTTGTGCTGTAGTCTAACAGATATCTATAACTGATCTTTTAAACTGGTATAATATGTTTTTTATGCTTGGCTTTTCTCATTTATAAAATGGAATCTATAATATACCTAACTTGTAAGAGTGTTATGAGGTTCAAATAAGATAATTATTATAAAAGATTTAGGACTAAGAAATGTTCCAGGCATATACTACATTTTTAGTGTTACGGTTAGCCCTCTTTATAGAGCTCCTGCACTGCTACTAGCCATTTACTTATTTCTGTTATTTCTAATATATAGTAACATAGTAAATGTAGTTTTGTATCTTTTTCTTTCTTTTGTCTACTTGGGAGGAAGCAAGAGGCTTATAATGAGAAATAAGAGGAAATATATATCCAGCAGTATAAGGATGTCTCTTCATCTGTAAATCACTAATCTCAGGAGTAAAACCTTCCAAATGATGAAAACTAATAGATGTGTCTACACATAACTTTTTTTTAAATAGCTGTTTACAAAAAGCTATTGATTACAAAAGATATACTCCCTGTGATAAAATTCAAACATTACAGAAATGAATAACTTAGAAACTGAGGAGCCCCTTTATTCACATACAAATCCAATCCTCTAACCCTAGAGATAATTAATGCTAATAATCTGTATATATTCTTATATGTTTTTCTTATTCACCTAATTTTTTTATTAAAATGAGATCCTATTTTACATACTGTTTTGCATCTTGCTTTATTTTCACTTAAAATATTTATTAGGTGACAATGTCAGTACATTTCAATGTCAGTACAATGTCAGTACATTTCCAACAGCTGTGGAGAGCCATAACTCAAGGATGCATTTGCGACTCTCTGTACTACTCACAAACTCACATAGTTTTCAGATCTGAAATACCCCTTCAGCTGACCATTACCCTGTAAACCACTGACCCTTTCTAAGCCCTGACTCAAAAAAGGTCCCAAGAGAGTGATTCAGAAACCTTCTCAGTCCATTCCAGGAAACCAGATCCTTCTCAGGCCAGAGAGGAGGGCTGAGCTGAATGATGAAAACACATTTATGAAGTAGGTAATTGTGAGGGCCACAGAAACACTATAAATGTAACATCCTTGAAGTGTAATTCCTCTTTGTAAGTGTGGAAACCCAGTCATGCACAGCCCACTTAGAGCAGGAAGGAAATTTTATTCAAGGATATTAAGATCAAGCTAACATATTAAAATTGCCATAGGAGGCCATTCATCCCCACTTCACTTCTATTTCAAAACCTACTTCTCTCCACTAAAATCTTTACCCTTGGAGCCATTAAGTCCGCTTTTATCCTGTCTATGTTTTCATTAGCTGCCCTTTTTCTCTTTTTTGCTTATAAAAGAGCCGATGTTTCATAAGCCAAAGTATCAGTGTTCAAATATTAAATCTCCATTCCCGCACACTGCATAATGTATATAACTACATACTCTGTTGTAACAAAAGTAATATTATTTAATCTATGCAGTAAACTTACACATCACTAACTGACCTGGTACAAACAGTACCCTATACAGAGAGCACACAGCATTTGTCTTGGATGAGGCCTTTTGCTACCAAGCAAAAGTGGGTTCTAGCCCATTGCACTTCATTAATGACCAATTTCTGAGATATTGGGGTTTCAAAGAGAGAGCTTATTTGCTTGTGCATAGCAAAGGAGGACAGTGGACCCAAAAACTGCCTCCTGGAACTGCAGATATCCTCACAGTTTTGTAATATCCAGGCTTAGCAGTTTATGCTGATAAGTAATTGGGATGGAGCTGGCTCAGGTTCCTTCATAGATAAACATTAAGGGTGAACAGGATGAGTAATTGGTCACAAAGGTATTACAATCACAAGGCAATCATTATGATCAAGGCACCTGGGGATGAGGTGGTTTAGGAACAAGATTAGTTACAAGGTTTTTCTTATGGATCTCAAATAGAGGAGGGTAGAGTGGTTACCATTTTAATAGAAGTGTTCATATACAAGGTTAAGATCCATCTGGAATAATCATCACAATGGCAAGTTTTTAGTTGAAAATAACCATATACAAAGGGTGAGATAAGTTTCAGTAATTTTAGCTACTAAACTTTGGCTATTTTATAATATACTGGAAGAAAAAGGCATCCACATAATGATTCAGTAATCATAATTATTTGTTACTTCTTAACCCTCAGTTACAATTCCTCCTTCTCTGTTCTTTCCCCAGTCTTAGGGATAGTCTGAACAGTAACCACTCTGATTTGGTTGTCATTCTTGAAGATACTGGTATTTTCTGGCAGAGGATAAATCCTGGAGGCTTAAGTTTTTTAAAAATAACCTAATAGGTAAATTGAGAATTTTAGGTTTAAATACACTGAGGAAATAATTTTGTAGCTTCTTTTCGATAAAGCCCAGGGTATTAGGATTCTCAGGAACTCTGTTTTTTGGCATTTTGCCTGCTGTGGCAGTTTGCCTCATCTGTCTGAAACCTGCATAACATTAACCTCCAGAATTACCTCCCTACTCTATTTGAAATCTCTTAGCCATTAACAATTTATCTTGCTTTTCCCTCTTTTGTTCTAATTCCACTCTTACCTGGAAGTTGTGTCATGTTGCACTTTGCCAGAGAAAACTTCATCCCTGAAAATCTTGTCATGTCCCCCATAGGAGGGAAGGAAGGAAGCGTATTTGTAGAGTTTGACTTAAAGAGGCAGGCCACATTTGAGCAACAAAAAAGAGTCTTTCAGGAGGCGACTTTGGCATTGATTATAGTTAGGCTTAGCCTCATCACTGCAGAAGTAAGTCATTTCTTATATTATCAACACTGAGGGGTTGGCTTATTAGCATATTTCCTTTTATTAGGCAGGGCTCATCTATTTTGGTTCTATTTTTACAGGTTCATCTTGCAGCATTTTACAGTTTCAGTAAATTGGAAGCCCCTATTGCTTGCAAGAATAGTAGGAATTCTCCAGGCGTAGAAGTTTAATATCTCTATTCTTTTTCCCCGGCCCCTTCAGGGACTTTGCAAATACCTTTCTATTTCATTCCCAAAATGCTTTGAAATGCATCAGGGTATTACAACAATTCTGTACAGAATGTCTTGATCTCATTCCTATTTTAGGTCCCATGTTAGCTGGGCTGTTCAAATGAACTGACCAAAGAAATTATATTAGATAGTACTCCACAGGAATTTTTGTTTTGTTTTGTTTTCTTTTCTTTTTCTCACAGAAACTTTTAAAATTTTCTCAACAAAATTAATTTTCCTCTCTGGACTGCATAGAAATTAAAGTTTCAAAATTGGATAATATTACTTTTTTAAACCTTTTATTCCTATTTGCCTTAGTCTTTAACTAAATTAGCCCCACTTACCCTTTTTATTTTTTTAAGATTGATTTTTTATTTATTTCTCTCCCACTTGCATTATTGTCAGCAGCATCAGGAATCTGTGTCTCTTCTTCTTGCATCATCTCTTTGTGTGTGCAACACCACTCCTGGGCAGGCTGTGCTTTTTTCACACGGGGTGGCTTTTCATGCTGGGTGCATTCCTTGTGTGGGGGGCTCCCCTACGCAGGGGACACCCCTGCATGGCACGGCACTTCTTGCACACATCAGCACTGGGCGTGGGCCAGCTCACCACACAGCTCAGGAGACCCTGGGTTTAAACCTTCGTTCTCCATATGGTAGGTGGATGCCCTATCATTTGAGCCAAATCTGCTTCCTCCCACTTACTTTCAATTGATTATTTCTTTGTTTTTTTTCATTGAAGTGGTCTTTTAGAATTAATGCAGCTTCTTCAGTACCTTTGGAGTTGGCAAACTTTAGCTCTGAGTTCCAGATATCATACAGATACTTAAAGTTCTAGGGAGCTATTAGGTTATACACAGAATAAAGCATCTAAGGATTTAAAAATAACAAAGTGCAGGAATAAATATGACTGCTACGAGAGCTTACAATCTAGACCCTAATTCCCATGTGAGTATTTTAAATAAGGTTGTTTCTAGAGCTCATTCATGACAGACCACAGCAGAAGTTTTGGTTCATTTTACTTTCACAGTTTTACCAAGATTATGTAAATTAATAGGTAAAACATAATTTACAGGCTTGCCTTCCTTCTCCTTTCAAATCCCTTTTTGTGGAAGATGAGCTGACTGCATGCTCTTTTAGTGAAGCATCAGAACAGAAATGTGTAACTGATAAGGAATTTTGGTTGTTTTCATAACATATCACATTCTTCTAAGAATAGCTAAAACTATAACCAGCATTACCTTTATGCAGATCAGTATTAGGATAGAATATGGACAGTGAGAACTTAACACTTTGAGAATTTTATACACTCTCTAAATATATAAATAACATATAAGTAACATTTTACATATACAGTTTTAACCAACAGATTAGAAAATTCCATCAATTTTATAATAACTCCCAAACACTTCTCATATAACTCATAATTCATTAAATGAAACTATTTTTTAAGGTTCTTGAAAGTATTTTACTTCACATTATAAAAATGAACAGCTTCCACATAGTTCATTGTAAGATACAGAGTATTAATGAATAAACTTAAGCAGTTATTGGGAAAGCTATTTTCCCAATAATTTTATGAAAACCTAAGATTCCCAATGGAATGAAGATTATCTTCCTTCTTCCATCTCCTTAATATAGTCACTTACTGTATTGGAACACTAATATTTGTACATTAAGAGTTCATTTACTTTCAACAGTGAGGGTGAATCTTTTAAAAAAAACTTCAGTAAATGAAATGTGGAACTCTGCAAGTATTAAGTGTCTGAAATAGGCACCTAATACTGGATTTAATATCATTTTATAAATAACTTTCCTTAGCAGTAAACATAAGTCTACATATTCACAATAGTCCTAGGAAATAAATCTCAACATCTTGATAAAAGTTCTGATCAGAATAAAATGTGACTCTAAAATTTAGAACATTGTCAAAATAATATCACATTTAAAATCTTCCACAGTTTACACAAGTATTATGAATTTCCAGTTTTGGAATATATTTTTCTATTGTGAATTTAAAGTGTGAACATATTGAAAGTGTTCATTTCAATGATGAAATAAGTTTTGGTCTTACTTTAGCATTACTTTTTTTATAAAAAGTCACATTGAGTGCCTGTTAATGATCTGATTAATTGTCAATATTTCTTTTTTTTTTTTAAGATTTATTTTTTATTTCTCTCCCATTTCCCCCCCCCCCCCCCCCACTTTTCCCCCAGTTGTCTTCTCACTGTGTCCATTCACTGTGTGTTCTTCTGGGACCGCTTCTATCCTTATCAGCGGCACCAGGAATCTGTGTTTCTTTTTGTTATGTCATCTTGTTGTGTCAGCTTTCCATGTGTGCGGTGCCATTCTTTCTCACTGGGTGGCTCTCCTTACGGGGCACATTCCTTGCCCGTGGGGCTCCCCTATGTGGGGGACACCCGTGTGGCACAGCACTCCTTATGCACATCAGCACTGCCCACGGGCCAGCTGCACATGGGTCAAGAAAGCCCGGAGTTTGAACCGTGGACCTCCCATGTGGTAGGTGGATGCCCTATCCATTGGGCCAAGTCTGCCTCCCCATCAATATTTCATAAATGTATTTTTTTTAGCATCTCACTTTTTACAAGGTGAAATAACAAATTCTTTGTAACAGTTTCAAATTAAAGATATCCTTAAGATTTTATTAGAATGTTAAAAGTTGTCAGGTTTAAACATTTATGTTTAAACAGGTCCTCTATTTAATAGTGACAAATAAGATAGTAAAAGACTTAACTTCCAAAACAGCAATGGCTCTCACTTTTTTTAACCACTAAGGATATGATAAATTCAATCTGAAGTACAAGAAACTATTCTGATAAGGCACAGTCTCTTTGTCCTTTATATATTGATTATTTCAGAAAGACTTCTATACCCTTCCACTCAAAACAGCCAACAATTTAAGAACTGTTACTTTAACATAGAGAAAAGCAAACTTTAGTTTTGTATCAGTACACCAAACAAGTTCATCAAATCCTAGTTATCGTCTGTCGTAGCAGATTAAGGTGGCATCTGACAGGTTTCCCTGCTATGAAGTTACTTTTTGTTATCAATATAAACTCATAGATTTCTACTTAATAATGGCTTCCTGGGATCAACCATTTACATTGATATCCATCACTTTAGAATATACTTCTACAACCTTCCTACAGCTATAACTTTTTCTACAACATTTTATAACCATTTATAACCATTTAGACCAGTTACTTCACCTTAAAACAAAATTTCACCTTTAAATAAGCTTATTAGTATGGAAGGGGAAGCATAGAGACATTGAGAGGTAATGAGGGTTTTTTTTTTTGTTTGTTTAATATTATTATAGTTATTGTAATAATGAAAATGCTCTAATAATGATTGAAATGATGAGTACACAACTATGTGATTATACCAAA
This sequence comes from Dasypus novemcinctus, assembly GCF_030445035.2. Taxonomy (NCBI): domain Eukaryota; kingdom Metazoa; phylum Chordata; class Mammalia; order Cingulata; family Dasypodidae; genus Dasypus; species Dasypus novemcinctus. The sequence continues at coordinate 44,972,163 of NC_080683.1, forward strand.
TACCACTGATTCTACAGTTTGGATGGATTGTATGTTTTACTAATATATATCAATTGCATTGATTTGTTTAAAAAAATAAGTATATCAAATTACAGTCCACAACAAATGAAATTTGCTTCCATAAACCCTCTACAACTTTTTATATTCATTCAGGTCTCATCTTACATCCCTCATTCTATTCTGTGAAAAACTAGCCATTTCACTTTAGGACAGAGCTATATTCTCTTCTTTAACTTAATTTCATTAAACACAAACTTACAATTTCCATCAAAGATGTAATGCTAATTTATAGCATCCATATAAACCTAGGGCGATTACACCTAAGTAGAAAAAAATTGAAACAATGATAGTTTATGCAAGAAATGTTTTTTCTTCCTCCAAAGGAGAATAAAACCTCTTTGTTTTCATAATATTCTAAAATTATGAACACTCGAAAGCATATTGACTGTCAGGCTCCAAAATATATTATAATTGTTTAATTTATTTCAAGTATAGTCTAGAAAAACACTTCCATAGTCTCAAGGACACTTTTCCTTTACTTACTGAAATCTGGCATTTGGGTTATTAATTACTCTCATCCCAAGGCTGCTAAGAACTTTAAATTGAGGAATTACAGGGTAAACTATGCAAACCAAGTTTTATTCTTTACCATTCCCTCTGTGTCTAGCATTCCTTATTTCCAGGCCAAGTAGAAAGAATTCTAAGCTAAACTCACATCTCTCCTGTATTTCTGCACCTAGCCCATCTCTTCTCCCAGAGTTTCCCCAGCCAGTTTACTTTTCTCCTATAAGGATAAAAAGATTTCTTTAATTGACTAAATTTGTCTTGGCTTGAATTCAGTCAAGGTTTTGGTGAAGACCCTGGGGGCAGAAATAGGTGAAAGAAAGACTGAAGGAATTCAGGAAAACTTTTTTAGGTTTTTTTTTCTTCAAATAGTTTCTCTTGTCAGATTTCTGTATGACTTTTTAATCCTGAAAAATTAATTGGCCAAGGTCTGTGTATTTAGTTTATAATTTTAAAAGAGCACCAGAAGCTCAGCTTTTCTAATTTTGGACTCAAGCAGTACTCATTTACATACATATATATGCATTTATTTAATGTTTAGCAAGTTGAATAGAACTCTCTTAAGAATTTTCATTTATTAATTTGATATTCCCATCCAGTGATATAAAAATATACATTGAACAAACTGACACAAATAGAAATACACACAAAACAGAAATATAAAACTCACCAATTTGAGTCATAATTCTCACTCTTTTTTATATGACTTGTGTTTTAGTTTGCCAAAGGGCTGCCAGTGCAAAGTATCAGAAATGGGTTGGCTTTTGTAAAGGGGATTTATCTGGGGTAAACACTTACATTCCAAGGCCATGAAAAGTCCACCTCAAGACACACCAAGAAATGCTTTCTCACCAAAATCAGCTACCATGTCATGAAGCAAGATGGCCGTGGACCTCTGCCTTGGTCCCCCCTGCAGCTCAGCTGTGGACGAAACTAGAGTTCTTTCTGTCATCATTGCACTATCAAATAGGGTGGCTCCCTTTTTCTGTCTCTGCTTATATCAGACCCAAGCTGGCTTAAATCTCACTGACGTAGTCCATTCAAAAGCCGTAAAGTGATCTTATTGAGTAATCTGATCAAAGGACCCTCAACTAAATTTAATACAATCAAAAGGTATTGCACCCACAGGAATAGATTAGTTTAAAAGTATAATCTTTTTAGGATTCATAATTTCAAACTGCCACAGCTTGTCTCATGTTTTTGATCATTCTACATCTCTAGTTTTTATAGCTTTTAAGATCTACCCTGAATAGGAGTGGTTATTTTATTGCCCACATTTCCTCCAGGTTTTTCTCAGGGGTATCTAGGACAATACCTCTGACATGAAGAATGAGGTAAGCATGTATTCAAATCCTTCGTTTATTCCTAGAGGCATTTCCTAAAGAGGTAGAAATTTTGTGGGCACAGCTGCTGATTTAAGAGAGTGGCTGAACTGAGGTACAGGGTTCTTCATAGAAACATACTCCAGCCATTTTCCTCCTGATTCTAACTTTTATTGAGGCCAAGCTTTGCTACAGTAAAAAACAATTTTCTGCTTTTTCATAGGCTCATGCCTAATATTTTGCCAGGCTTTCAAAATACAACCTAAAGGGCTACATTTTAGAATGCTAGTAGAATTTGAATTTCTCATTTTAAAGAATTTCAGTAACCACTAACCACTTAGGCACACTTGAGCGATACAAATGGCATAAAATACCAATTTAATAGTTTAAACAGACACTTTGGGGGGGTGGAGTTAAGGATATTTATTTCATATTCACACAGCTGGACATTTTCTAAGACTATGAAGCAGAAATATTTACTGTCCTCTGTTACCCACCCAGCCCATCTCTCCCTTCTGGCACCCTGTACCAGGAGATACTGCCTGCAGACAGTTGTGTACACTGAACTTGGCCTTTTCCAACCCTTCCCTTGTGTTTGGGTAGAGTCACCAGTTGTCCATACACCTATGTAAGACACCATTTGACAAACAGACACTTAACATTTACTGTATTTCATTAAATACAAACTAATTGCTGGATTGTTTGTTTTCTGGAGTAGACTCAACAGATGGACTCAAGGTGGAGTAGGGACTTGAACCCAAAACAGAATGATACCCAGAAAGGTGGAGAGGTCAGAGCAAGGAGAATCGTTCTGGAAGCGGGACCCAATCCTCACAAAGACCTAGGTCCTAAGGAACTCAAACCACCAAACTAAGTTCACGATCCATTTCTACCTTGATGACCCACCCACCTGTCACATATCTGGACTTTGGGCTGGAACCATTTCTCTCTTTGAAGCTTTAAAGCACCTTAAGGTCTTGAGTGTCAACAAGGTAGGAAAACCCTAATTCAAGAGGGTCTAGCGGCTGCAAAAAGCTCAATTACTATGCTTACCTCTCTTGCTGGGGCCCCAGATCATCAGGCAGTCGGACTCCTTATTCTTTGGGAACTCCTTTGACCTTGGTGCCATCTGGATCGCCAATTGATACCAAACAAAAGTAGATTCTTATCTGATGTGCTTCATTAATGACCAATTCCTGATGTCATGGCATCAGAGAGAAGTTGGTGATCACATATTGAAGGCTAGGATGCAGGAGTTCTTAGAAGGAAGATTTATTACAACTTGCCGGGCTGGCCTGTCCAAAAAGCCAAGTCCAGAGTAGTACCTTGATGTTATTTTTTTATAAGAGGCACATGGGGTGGGGTCAGGAGAGGTTTTGGCGCCAAAAAGACTCTGTTAGTTTTTTAAGTAGGGTTTAGGGGTTTGTTTGGATATTGGGTAAGCTTGGATTAACATAATGCCCACATTCCATCTGGATGTAAGTTAGAATACACATTCAGTCTATATTCTTCTGAATATTCAAAACCTATAGAGCCTGTATCACTTAATTGGCTTTCTGGAAACTAGGCAAACTTGGATACGGAATTAGATAAGTTTGAATTTATGCACATGCCATATTACTGAGACATCAGGATGTCAAAGAGTTTATTTGCTTGCACATAGCAAAGGAGAACAGTGGCATAGGGACCCAAAAACTGCTCCTGGAACTGCAATAATCCTCACAGTTTTGTATTATCCAGGCTTAGCAGTTTATGCTAATGAATAATTGGGGTGGAGGTGGCTCAGGTTTCTTCATTAATAAACATTAAGGGGCTAAACAGGGTTAGTTGGGTACAACCAGGGTGAATCACAAAGTTATTGCAATCACAGGACAATCATTATCAGAGATCAAGGCATCTGGGAATGGGGGTAGAGGGCAAACAGAGGAGGGTGGAGTGGTTACCATTTCAATAGAAATGTTCATATACAAGGTTAAGATCCATCTGGAATAATCATCATAATAACACGTATTAATTGAAAATGACCATATACAAAGGTAAGATCCATCTGGAATAATTATCTCAATGGCAGGTTTTTAGTTGGCAATGACCATATACAAAGCATGAGGTCGCCCTAGCCAGTTTCAGTAATTTTAAATACTAACCTTTGGCTATTTCATAATTTCCAGGAAGAAAAAGACATCTATGTAGTGATTCAGTAATCATAATTATTTGTTACTTCTTAACCCTTGGTTACACTTTGTTAAACCGTGTGTGAAGTTGGAGGCTCCACAGCATAAGGGAAATTTTTGCAAAAAGCAGACAGCACTGACTTGCCCCAGTGATTCTGTCGCATCAACCCAGAAGTCCTGCTGCAGGGACTGAGACAGGGGCTTCTTGGACAGGAATGCCAAAGAAACAAGAAATATTTATGGAAGACTGCTCCACAGCCTTAAGGCTCCCTAAACATTGACCTTTCTGAAGATAATTGTCCAATTCATTGAGGTTAAATATTAAATGGTTCAAGATTGCACAGGTAAAGCACCCAATGGCCAAAGCGTCAGATCTAAGGCATAGGTAAGTCCTGGTCTCTCTGCATTGGCACTCTTGAGATGCCACGGGCCCAAGTAGCACTACTCAAAGCTGGAGTCCAAAATCTGTTTATTTTGTGCCAAAAATAGGCCAAAGTGTGTTGTTTGAAGAAATAAAAATCCCTTGTCGTGCTATTTACAACTGTTTTACCCAATTTTTTTCAGATACCATTGTTCTTATTGCTTCGATAGCAGTTGTTTCTGCAAAAACTCAGGGTAATATTTTTGCTACGTCTGCACTCAGAAGCCTCCGTTTCCTACAGATCCTCCGTATGGTGCGCATGGACCGGAGGGGAGGCACGTGGAAATTACTGGGCTCTGTGGTTTATGCTCACAGCAAGGTAAGTTCTGCTTTAGAAGTTACAGAATGTGATTTTCTAAAATTTTTCATTGATTTCTATAATATTTAATAAACAGGCAAACTTGGTCATTTTAGAAGTTTGTTAAAGCAGTTTGGGGACATGCCATGTAAAATGGCTTAAGAGTTATAAATATCCTAGAAGTAGGAAAGTAAATGGAATCGTGCGTGGATTCTGTTTGTTTGTTTTGAAGATTTTTCACCTCTAAAAATTTTTCATTCTTTTTATATCTAGGAATTAATCACAGCTTGGTACATAGGATTTCTGGTTCTTATTTTTTCATCTTTCCTTGTCTATCTGGTGGAAAAGGATGCCAATAAAGAGTTTTCTACATACGCAGATGCTCTCTGGTGGGGCACAGTGAGTATAAAAATCTGTTGGTTTTTTATTTAATATTGTGAAATGTTTCCCTTAAATACAATGTGGTGGTTCCCATGAATGATCTCAATAAAAGTAAGTTTAGAGTAGCAAGTTTATCTGGAGTAGAAAGGAATGGTAGCTGAATGAAAGTTAATCGAAGAGCAAAATTATAGCACAAAAAGTGAAAAAAAGACTGGTATCATCTTTGAGATCAGAGATGTAGAGACGTAATTTTAAAACTCTACTCAAAAACTACTTTTCTATTATCTTGTTAAAGGAAAATTTTTTAAAGAGGTAAAATTATAACTCTACAGATATAAAATAAGCATATACTAAAGATTTTATTTAACTTTTTTTAAGTCATTACTAATGAGGGAACTGGTAAGGTGTTACAGCCAGTTTAAAGGACTATTTAAAATCAGGAATATTGAAATGAATACGCAAATAGAGGCCAAACTGCCTTCTTCAACCTTATAGGTAGGAAGTCAGCTGAACTTCCACCAGCCAGAATTTATTTGTATGTCTATAGACAAGAATTCTTTTGCATTGCTAACGGTAGTCTACAATTTACAGAGTTGTAAAATAGCTCAAAAACCATGAAAAGCATAGAGCCTCATAAAATCAGAATTAGATAGTCCTAATCAATGCTCTGTTGAAACTATTCTCTAATCAATGCACAGGTTTCCACTGAAGCCTGGAATAATTCCACTGAATTATTCCCTGTGTTGTAAAAAATGTGCAAGACGATCAATGGAACATGTACCCTAATAAGAACATCACAGGATATGGATGAGCTTACGCAATGCATAAACTACTTTTCTTTTTTCATTCCTTTAAGACATTCCAAACAGGACTTATGCAAAAATATACAACATTTATAATTGTCTATAAAGTTTCCACATCAATTTGGTCCAACAAAGTTAAGTTCTCTTATAAATCAAGAGTATTATTTCTTGATTGCTAGATTCTTGCCAAATAAAAATATATCACTTTTTTTAACTGTGATTGAAAAATAGTTGTTGTTTTGTTTTTAATTTTGTGGAGCTCAGATTAAAGTTATGAAGTATTCCTTGCATTGGTGTGCCACTTATCCAGAGCTCATCAGGGAGGACTAGAACTTTTGTTGAGGACAGGGGAAACTTGTCAGGCCTTGATTAAGAAAAACTTGGTATTTTGTTGGTTGCATAGCAGTAATAAAATAAAGAGTTGGAAATAAGAGTTGGAAATAAGATTGATGTCTTGTTTTTCCTTAACCCTCAGAGTAAATGTCTACACGATTGTGCCATTGAAACAAAGCATTTTGTTGATTTAATAATTTGCTTTCCAACTCCTCTTCTCCACCCATAAGCATTAATGGATATTTTGAAAGAGGAAAGTGGAAACCTGAAAGAGAGCAGTCATCTGACATTCTTAAAATACTTTCTGTATGTGCAGGGCAAATGAAGATCTATGACTCATGGTGGGATCAGTTGTATAAACTGAGAAAGGAGGCTTTTCTTGCCAGCAAGGGGAAGATCATTTTTCATCCTAACCTTGAAAGCAACATTTGAATTCAAGTTTAGGTGTCCCATCCCTTTTGAATTATTCTAGCATATTTAAATTAATGAAGCACTCAGGTGCTCCTTTTCCCATTGAGATGCAATTCCTTGGTTCAGCCTGTCAGCTCTTTATCCTTCTTTCCTCTTCCTTTTCTCCTCAGTGCTAATAGGAATTGCTGTATTGTGTGTTAAGCAGTGTGTGGGAAACCCTTAATATACCTCTCACTTAGTCACCAGCTTATTTCTTTTGCCAGAAAAACCCATGTAGCAGGTTTTCAAAAGTCATATCTGTGATTTTTAGGGGGATGCAACATATTTTCATTGATTTCTTTATTTCAGTTGTGCTGTTTTAACAAATTTAACCTGTACTTAACAGGTTCTTGAATGGCCTGATTATGCCTCTATTTTTTTAAATCTAGTCTTTGATATGAAAGTAAAAATATTATAAGATGCCAAGCTTCTAGGAATAAAAAAAGTCCTGTTGGTCCACAGTGTGCTTGTTTATATTAACTGATTCATTAATGAAATTGTTGGAAGCCTAAAAAGAGAAAAAAGCAAACAAGAGGGCTTAGTATGTATATTAATTATATGAAGAACATATACTAACAAGGTCTCCAGTATGGAATAAAATTAATTTAAAATATTATACCTTTTATTATATATTAGTACAATCCTTAATGATTATGCAGCTGGATATTTTTTATTTAAAATTGTCCATGTTGCTCATAACAGAGGCCTTAATAACTATGAAAGTATCCATAATAAATAGGGAAATGAAAGCATACTGAATTGGAGGGTTTCTACATGCTAGCCTTTGATTAAAAAAAAGAAATACTCTTTATTTTAAAAGCCCTAAATACCAAACTGCTGTTTCCCAGTGAATTCCAAATAATGAATTCCATTAAGAAGATGCTAAGGGCTGGCCTCAGGACCAACTTTTAAAGAGATACAGTGATATGATCAGCCCTACTCAAAACCAATAACAATTCAAAAAACCGTGATTCCTAAAAACAATTCTATACAGCACTTATCTCATTGGTACATGAGATAATAGATTATTTTAAAAAAACAAAATCACAGAAAGTGCCCAGTCAAAAATGTGGCTATTGTTGGTGTGCTTATCACTGTTGTAGACATGAGATAGAAGCCTCTTTATTATAAAAAGGAGTGAAAGGAAGCAATATGCTTCATGGCAGGCCCACAAGAAGGGTCTTGTGAATCCCTTGAAGGTTGTGATGAAAAGAGGCGTTGGTGGGAAAGGAAGTGGAGTTGGGAAACAAGAAGGTAACTGGAACTGCTGAGTCAATGACAGCTACTGGAAAAGATCAGATTGTCAGACCCCATTTAATGTTATTTCCTATTATTATTTTCTTCCTTTTGAGTTGCTTCAGATTTTTTCTGAAATGACTTAAGATCAAGTTTTCCTGGAGTTATTTTCTAATATTCTCTCCTGATGTTATTTTTTTTCCTTTTGATTTGCTTTAGACCTCAACTGAAATAACTTAAGATCAAGTTTTCCTGAAGTAATTTTTTCTGATAATGACCTGTTTTCAAAGCCAGCTTGTCCTCTTTCTATTTACTGATGTTCCTATGATGAAGATAGTGTTATAGGTTTTTTTTTAAAAGAGATGCATACAACAGCAGATAGTATAAATCTACTCTTGAGGCAGTATCTCAATGCAGCCTCCACCTGAGATCATGTGTTTGCAATGATTGCTTCAGATAAGTAGAAAAATTTATTATCAACATATTTCAGAGTTAGTTCTGAAATTCATGATGAACATCTTGCAGTTTTTCTTGAAGCAAACAAATTAGAAGGTTCAGAATGTAGGGTACCATGTACTCAAGTTGTACAGCCTAAATTTATGCTATGACTCTCATTACCATGCAAACAACTAAATAAGAAATGGTGTAAATTTGCATAATGAGCAAAGATACCCTTGTTCTTTATAATACCAGTTACACTTTATAGAATCAACTCTCTTTCCATTGGGCTTGCCAGTTTAAAACATTTTTTGCAACATCTTAATATTGTTTTCTGACTTTGTGTTGACTTTACTGTGAACGATAAAATTACTTCTCACCACCAGTGCATTGATACCAAATCCAGATAGTATCAAGGGTTTACCTGGCCATAAATGGTCAACACACCACTTCCTGTCTATTCAGAACATTATCAACTTCCAAGAAAAAATTGACATACACTCCAGCCCCTACCCATCAAAAATCCTAGCTGCTGTGAACATCTACAAATCTCATACCTACTGTGACAGTTTGAAGCAGGGTGGATCCCAGAAAATCTTGTTCTTAAAGCTAATCTATTCCTGTGGGTGTAAAACCCATTGTAAATGGAATCTTTTGATTAAATTCAGTTAAGGGATCCTCCTTTGGATTAGATCACTTTAGTAGGGCATGACCCAGAGTGGGTCTTAAGCCTCTTACTTGAGTCCTTTATAAATGGAGGAATAAAGAACCACAGATATAGGGAAAAAAGCCACAGTGACAGAGAGAAGCCTCCAGAAATTGAAATCCACAAACTTGGGAGAGAGAAAAGCCAGATGGAGTAGCACAAAGCAGGACTAGCAACAAGGACCAAAGGAGAGCAGAGTGACAGCTGACACTGCCATTATGGCCTGCCATGTGCCTCATCACCCACAGCGATCAGGGGAAAAGTGAGCCTGGAGGAGAAGACAGAGACCAGTAGAGCCACTATTGTGCCTTGCCATGTGGCTGGAGTCCAGGATCTCTAGTAGCCAGTCTTCAGGGAGAAAGCTTACCTGATATCTTGATTTGGACATTTTTCCCAGACTCAGAACTGTAATCTTTTAACCTAATAAAGTACCATTATAAAAGCCACCCCATGTCTGATATATTGCTCCCAGTAGCTTTTAACAAACTAAAACACTTACCTTGATGGCAGGCCTTTATGAAGTATCTTGGTCATAAGCCTTTTTGGAGAATTCCTTCCTAAGGAGAGGTCTGTTCTTTTGATAGTGTCATCTCACAAGTGGCTATGGACACTTTTGCTGACTATTACTTCATTAGCATTGATCACATGCTGCATTGAAAAGAACAGAAGAATTAAAGTCAGGAGATCTGGGTTCCAACCCCAAAATAATGATTTATTAGAGATGTGAAACTAAGCAACCACTTAACATCTCTGTAAAATGAAGGTAATAATAGTACCAAGCATAAAATGGTTGTGCTTGATAAATGGATTAGGACATATTGATGTGCTTTATCAAGCACTATCAAATAATGTTAGTCATTACTATTAATACATATTTGACCATGAACCTGGAAGAACAATATGGAATACTAATACCCTGAGCCACCTGCCACAGCAGAACCCTAATAACATGATACCATCACCACAGTTCTATCCTATTTTCTGTAGGCCACCTCTTGATCATATCTTCACTTTTGTGTCTCATTTTTCAGAATGCTACCTTTCTTTGTTTGCTTTACATTCCAACAATGCACCAGAGTTATTCTACTTGGCCTAGTACCCAGAGCATGGATTTTGAATTACCACCTCTAGAATAGAACAGAAGAGAAGAAGAAGAGAAAACAGGAAAAGAAAAAAAAAAAATTGAGAAGAAATTATTCACAAAGTGTCCCCCAAGAATAATCCTCTCTTAAAGGACTCTTTAGGGGGGAACCATGTGCTGTGGAAATAGTACACTCTTAACTTATTCACATGAATGCTTTAGCTGTACACTGATAGTCATAGTTGTATCCTTGAAATCAGTCAAATAAATATTTGTTGATTTGTTGCTTGCAGGAAGAGAAGAAGGAAGGATTTTATATTCCCTGGTCTGGAATTAATTTTGCTCTTTAAATACAAAAACAAACTGTAGCCTAAACCAGTGGTTAAATTATAAGCTGACCTCAGCATCTGCCATCCTATATAAAAAAAAAAGATCAAAAAGCTTAAACCTGTAGTTACATTTGTTTAGCATTATTGTTCCTGGGGAAGAATTCTTGATTGCTAACTGCACTAAGGTATCCCACTCTATCTCAGACTTTGCTTGTACAGTTATACCTTTGTTGCCAACATTTGCAACCCACAAATTTTCAGAAATTATATTTTCTCATCTTGTGTTTGTATTGACTGCAATTGATCATATGGAAAATGAGGACAAAATTTATCTGCGCTATTTCCCATCTCCTGGATCACCTTCAAGTAAATGGTCCACCTGAAGAGATGCACACACTACCAAGTATTGCTGAGGTAGACTGAAGGTGGGCAGCAGGGCAAAGTGGCTATATTCACTTAGATCCTGGTCCATCTTGATTCACAGCAGCATGAGAATGTCTCTGCCAGCTTCCACCTCAGGTAATAAAGTGTGGCAACTGGCATCCTCTTCCTTAATGAAAGTATTGGTCTGCCTAAAACTGCACTGAAAAAGATGTTGGAATTTGTTTTGAAAGAAGTAAATTCAGAACTCCAAAGCCCTCCCAATGATACAAATACCATACTCAAAAGTCAATTGGTAGAAATCATGGAATATTTTCAATAAAAATTTAGTATATGCATGTATGGTGGTTTGGAGCTATATACTTCAGCTAAACATATTCTTAGACTTGGTCCATTCCTGTGAGTGCAAACTCCTGTAAATGAGACTTTTTTATGAGGCTACTTCAGTCATGGTGTGGCTCAGCTGAGTCTTGATTGGTCTTAATCCTATTACTGAAGGCCTTATGGGAGGGGGAGGTCACAGACAAAGAGAAATCCTAAGGGAGCAGCCAGAAACTGAACATCATCGAAATCCGCCAAGAGAAGGGAAAAGCCAAGAGAGGTAGCTGTGTGCATTGTCATGTGACAGAAAAGCCAAGGACCAGCAATCCTTGGGAGCCAGACCCAAAATGCCAAGTCTTCTAGGAGAAAGCATCACCTTGATGACACCTTGATTTTGGACTTCTCCTAGCCCCAAAACTGTGAGCCAATAACGGCATTGTTTAATTTAATATTATTCCACTAAAGATAGTATAGAAATAATGATGAATAGGATGGTTTAGAAAACTCAATAAATACAAAATATTTTTTAAAATCATTTCTAAGATTAATGTGCAAAAATCAATAGCATTTCTATGCACCACTAATGAGCAATCTGAGGAGCAAGTGAGAAAAAAAATTCCATTTACAATAGCAACTAAAAGAATCAAAAATATTTAGGAATAAATTTAACCAAGGACATGAAGGACCTGTATTCAGAAAACTATGAAACATTGCTGAGAGAAACCAAAGATGATCTAACTAATGGAAGGATATTCTGTGTTCATAGGTTGGAAGACTAAAAATCATTAAAATATTAATTCCACCCAAACTGATCTACAGATTTAATATAATCCCGATAAAAATTCCAATATCCTTCTTTGTAGAACTGGAAAAGCCAATTATCTAATTTATCTGGAAGGGTAAGTTCTCTGAATAGCCAAAAATCTCTTTAGAAAGAAGAATGAAGTTGGAGGAATCTCACTTCCAGACTTTAAAGCATATTATCCAGCTACAGTGATAAAAAGCATGATACTGGCATAAATTGACCAATGGAATTGAATTGATAATTCAGATATAAACTCTTACATCTATGGTCAAGTGACTTTTAACAAAACCGTTAAACCCATTCAGCTGGACATAACAGCCTGTTCAGCAAATAGTGCTTGGAAAACTGGATATCCATATCTAAAAGAAAGACAGTATTCCACACCTTATACAAAAATTAATTCAAAATGGATCAAGGACCTAAATATAAAAAATAGGACCATAAAACTCTTAGAAGAAAATGGAGGGAAGCATGTATGAGATCTTGTGCTTGGTGGTGGTTTCTTGGACCTTACACCCAAAGCACGAGGAACAAAAGAAAAAACAGATAAATGGAACTGCCTCAAAATTAAAGACTTTTGTATTTCAAATGCTTTTGTTAAGAAGGTGAAAAGATAGCCAACTCAATGGGAAAAAAATGGTCAGAAACCATATATCTGATAAGGGATTGATCCCCATTATATAAAGAGATCACACAACAACAAAATAGCAAGCAACCCAATTTAAAAATGGACAAAAGAATTGAAGAGACATTTTTCCAAAGTGGAAATACAAATGACCAAAAGACATGTGAAAAGAAGTTCAATATCACTAGCTATTAGGGAAACTCAGAGCAAAACTACAATGAGATATCATCTTACACCATTCAGAATGGCCATTATTTAAAAAACAGAAAACTACTAGTGCTGGAGACAATGTGGAAAAATAGGAACACTCCTTTACTGTTGGTGGAAGTGTAAAATAGTATAAAATTGTGGAAGAAGATTTGGAGGTTCCTCAGGAAACATAGATCTTCCATATGATCCATCAATTCTATTACTAGAAATATATTCAGAAGAACTGAAAGCAAGGAAGTGAACAGATATTTGCACATTGATGTTCATAGTAGCATTATTCAAAATTGCTGAAAGATGGAAAACACCCAAGTGTCTGTTTATCTGAATGGATAAACAAGATACAGTATATTTGTACAAAGAAATATTATTCATCTATAAGAAGAAATCAATTGGGGAGGCTCATGACAACATGGAAGAACCTTGAGGATATTATATTGAGTGAAATAAGCCAGACACAACAGGGCAAATATTGTATGGTCTCAGTGATATGAACTAAATATAATGAGTAGACTTATGGAGTTAGACTATGAAGTATAGGTTAATGGGAGATGGAGTGTGGGATGAGAATGGAGAGACAATGCTGGATGTATGTAGAATGTTTACTAATTTACCAAATGTAAATATGTGATAATGGTTGGACTTAATGGTAACACATTATAATGAATGTAACAATCACTGTTGATTTAGTGGCTGAAACAAGTAGTTTAGGGAAATTAATATTAGTTGGAGCACAGTTGGAGAATAATGTAGGAAATGTATAACAATGATTTTGGCAGTAGATGAGAATTGTTGTTAATAATATAAAAATAGGAATGTTCTACTGCAGGGTATTAAAAATGTGACCCATGGGGAAAATATAACTAATGTAAGTTATAGGCTCTAGTTAACAACATTGTAATGTTTTTGTATCAAAAGCAAAGTTGGTACTATATTAATGCTAAAGATCAAAAAAAGAATATGAGGTTTGGTTTTGTGAGATATGAATATGACTAAGCATTTTTTACTCTTCTGTTTTTTTTTTCATTAATAAGGAGACCTTGACTATGTCATTTAATTAATCCGTGTTCATCTGTGTATCTTTATGAACACTAGAGGAACAACTGAGGTAGTAGCTGGAATTAGATGAGATGAAAGTGCCTGGACAGAACTTTTTAGGAATAATGCTTCCATAACTTGTTGAGCTGCCTTTTTCTCTTATTTTATTTTTTTGAATTTGAAATAAAGTGTTTTTTTAAAAACTTGTTACTATGGGATTGGGGGCAGGGGCACACAACTATGTGGAGAACAACTCCCAAATATATAAAATTCTGTACTCAGATAGCTTCACAAAAGTCACGTTCATACTCTACTAGTAAATTTTAATTTAACACACTGAAATTAAGAATAATAGATAATACATTATGGGTGTGATTTATGCAAGAAAGATGAAGCAGAATTCCAATTGCAAGATACAACCTTCATTAAGAGTATTGGGAAATGAATGTACATTTATGCGTTTTAGGTTAAAATACTTAAAATATATCTTTGTGATTATCTGCTTTAATCAAATTCTCTAACCAAACAAAAAGTTATCACAGTATTTTCAATTAAGGAGGCTTCTTTGTTGTATTCCCATGTGTTGATATATAATATCAGAAAATTGTCTAATCTACAAAGAATAACTCAAAAAAAGTTATTTTTTACATTGAATCATCTATAGCATGGTTCAGCACTTTCCCTTGAAATGTATTTGCTACATACAGAATAGAAGTCCAATGTATTTTGATTCACTTTTTTATTTATTTTTTTAACTTTTTATTTAGAAATAACTTCAAATTTACAGGAAATTTGCAAAAAAATAATACACAGAACCACAATAAACCCTCTCACCCAGATCTACTGAGTTTTAGCATTTTTCAACATTTATTATATCCTTCTATCTATTATCTAAACATTTGTGAGTAGGTTACATATATGTGATTCACTTAACACTGTATATATTAGAAGAGAATTAAATGCTCTGACTCAGAAATTATCAAAAATGTATTTGTATGAGCAGAACCCATTAACCAATAACATTTTTGTCCTTTCTGTCATCCTGAAAACATACCCTCAATCCCAACATTCTCATCCCCCCCTCTAAGAGTTTGTGAAACATTGCCATAGTTTACTCAATATGAACAAAATCAGTGGGTTTGACTCCAGCACCCTCACACACTGGACTCAACCCTTGCACACTAATGCCATGCGCACATATAGAACTGGCAAAGGATTATAAAATATGAGGATGATGCAAGTAGCATCATCAGAGGAATATATATTATTCATAAATATTTATTTAATGATGGACTTCTCAAAGGAGACTGGTATTTCAGGGAAGGTACATTATTTGTTTACTTGGTTTTCATTATAACTGTACTCCCTTACTATAGTTAATTTTTCCAAAATCACTCTGGCTCTGTAGGTTCATGCCTGCCTATATCACTACATTAATGACATGCTATTATTCTTGACCATCACCTGACCTTCTGACTAGGCGTCACTGAGGCACTCAGTGTAGAAGCAGCTGCCGCCATTCATTTCAGCTCTAGTGATGGCAGTGTTCTCCAGGAGAGGGTCAGATCTTTTTACAAATATTTGTTGCATTCTGTATTGCTCACTAGATATGGGTCCAGCTTACAATCTTCCTTTACACTCTGCAGGCAATACTGATAAAAGGTACAATAGGGAACAGATGTGGCTCAAGCAGTTGAGTTCCTGCCTCCCACATGGGAGGTCCCAGGTCAGTTCCCAGTGCCTCCTCAAAAAACAACATCAAAAAACAAATAACAAGTAAAACAAGTGAAAAAACAACTCAGGGAAGCCAATGTGGCTCAGTGGTTGAGTGCTGGCTTCCTGCATATGAAGTCCCAGGTCCAATCCCTGGCCCCTAGTACCTTAAAAAAAAGAAGGAAAAAAAAAAGCAATATGATAAAATAAATCATTTGGCCAAGCTCTGCTATCAGGGTGCTACTGTATCCTTGAAGATCTGTGAGATGTTTTCCCAGAAAACAAAGTAACAGTCCTATCAAACAATTCAACAGTGAACTACAGGCATGATTCCCTACAATCCCCTGAAGACCACACATACAACCCCCCAAGGCTCTCCAGAACAAGCTGCTGTTCCCTGAGCACCCCAAGGATTCCTGGAGAGTTGATGTCATGAGGTTCCATGCAGTCCTGCCTTTCTCTGACTCTCAGACCAAATGAAACTAATCATTTTACTGAGTTCCAGGCACTGAAAGATTCACAGGATTTCTAGAAGGCGGAACTGAATTAATTGTTTAGCTCAAAGGTGAGAGAATAAATGCCAGGAGGAAGGCTTCTGCTACTCAGGTCATTTGAAAAGGAGCAAATGATAAACACTAGCAGGACTTTCCAAGTGCTAGGAAAAGAAAAGAAACATAATGTAGTTGTATCACACCAAGGAGAGTCACAGGTATGTCAAGGACAGCTTTGAAAGGTCCAGAGATTCAGTGACTATTTATGTACAATTCATCTGAAGAGAGACCAACTCATGGTTTTATGGAATGCAGCTGCCTTAGAAAGTCAACAGCTAGATCAAGCAGAAGGGTCAGTGTGAATTCCTGGAGAAGGCGTGCATCATTTTATTGTAAGTGCATCTTAAAGACCTACAAATTTCCTCTCTGGTGCTGTCTCCCATGTTCAAATCATGAAGCCCAGTTGTTCCCTTGCATCCACAAGAAGCAAAATGGTGCACCCTATAGTCATGAAGCAAAGGGAGACTGTCACCAATCTCCCAGGAATGCAGAGAGAAAAAACCTCCACCTCCACTCCTCCCAGACATGGAGGGAGATGAAACTTGCCCCTTTGCCAAATCCATCTCAGGTCTACCTTTGCCTACCTTTGCACCAAATGCTCCTCAGCTTTGAATGAAGAAACTCCCCAGGGCTCCTTTGGGATCAGAATGGAGAAAGCTGTTGGCCAGGGCCTCAGCTACTGGTCAGTCAAATCTCTTACATCCAGTGAAATGTGGATGCCACAGGGCTCTCAACCAAAATGCAGAGAGAGGGTAAAAAGAGTCTTTGAAAAAAAAAAGAGTCTTTGCCCACCCTAGAGGGGCTCCCTGGGTGCTGCTCTCACAGTTCACAACATTCTCTTCTCCCGACAAACCATGCCCATAAGAGGAAGGGGCAACTTTAAATTCAGAAGGAAAGGAAGCAGGCACTCCTTTCTATTGAGGGTAAAACACTGAGCACGTCAACACTTTGTGTCTCATTCTTTGGTTCAAAATTCACTCTCTAGGCACTCGGCCAAGTAGAATAATTCTAATGTATTGTTGGAAGGTAGTGTAAACCATGAAATGTAACATTTTTGCTGTGACCAAACCATGAAATTTCTCCTGCAGTTTAATATTATTAATAAACTGCTGTAAAAGGACTAAGCTATTTGGCAGAAAAGATAGTTAAAATTTTCCCCACATATTTAAGGTTAGGAACCTGACATTTTTTTCTGCATTCTCAAGGACTTCCTTTGAGAGTCTGGTACTGATAACACTGGTAGCATTTTAATAACTTGACTTCTTTGTCTTCCTGTAAATCTCTCCTGTCTGACCTTGGAGAGCCTCATCTGCCCAGTAGGCCTTTAGTTGACATCTACTTGACACCCTTTCCCACCTTCACAGCCCCAAACCAGTTCCCTTGTTCTGAGCCTCTCACTCCCCACAGATGATACCCTCTTCTCTCTCATGAAATTTGAAGGTTATTGACACAAGTATTCCCAGTCCTCCCCTGCACCTGACACTGTGAATGCATCTTCCCCCAAAGGAAGAGGTATCCTTTTACATTGCCAAAGATAACCCTTCAACTGGGCCCTGATCCTATTTCTCTGCCTCCTTGAGTGCCTTACTCCATCAGTTACAGCCACCACTCCTTGCTTCTTCATTCTCACCCTCTTTGCAAACATGCACACGTACATCCTAGAAAGTATCCCTTCAAGTCAGAGATTTCCAAGAGTCCTATATTTGTCATTCCATTTGCTGCCAACCTTCTTGAAAAGATTTATCATTTATTTACTATTTATTGAGCTCCTCCTACTTCATGGCAAGCATCAGGCTAGATGTTAGGGAGATAGAATAATAAGACATGATTCCTTCTTCAACTAAAGGAGACAGGGACACCCCCTCCAAAGAAAAATACAGCAAATTACCACTTAGTAAGTGCTATTAAAAAAATAAAGGGCTGACATGGAGTGACCTTACACTTTATTGTGGACAGAGTTGATAGGGAAGGTCTCTCTGATGAGGGAGTATTTCAGATAAGACCTGAAGGATGAGGAGTCCTAGGAAGAGTGGGGAAAGGAGCAATCCCAGCAGAGGAAACAGTGCGCAAAGTCCCTGCAGCAGGAACAATGTTGGCTTGTCTGCAGAGCTGAAAGGCCACAGTGGTTAAAGTGCAGTGAGGGAGTGAAACTTGGGATGATCTTGGAAAGCCAGGCAGGGACTAGATCGTGTAGGCTGTCATTAGGAGTTTAGAACGCATTCTGAATCCAGTGAGTAGCTACTGAAGGATTTTTAAAGGCAATTCAGAAAATGTTATCCCTTGCCTGTGTGTGGAGGAGGAACTGGAGAGAGGAAAGAATGAAAGCAATGAGCACAATTAAGAGGCTGTGTTGGCAGCCTCGTCTACCACAGGGCAGTAAAGAGAGAGAAGGGGATGCATTTGGGATATTTCAGGGAGTTAGAATCATCAATGGGACTTGATGATAGATTCAGTGTGGGGAGTGAGGGAAAGGGAATAATCTTGGATAACTGGCTGGATGTTGGTGCACTTGATTGAAATGGGAGAGGATGTGATTAAGGGAATGACAGGTTGGAGAGAAATAAGTTCTGTTTTAGACAAGTGAAATTTAAATAAGTTTGAGATATCCAAATATAAATGTCAAGTGCAGATATGTGAATTCAGAAATCGGAAGAGTGTTCTGGCCTGGAGGTTTAATTTGGTGTGTTCAGCATAAAAACGGTATTTAAATCCATGAGAACATTTGAGATCACCTAGGAAGAGAGGAAAAAATGGATAAAAAGAGAAAGGAAAGCCAGAGAAGAATGTTTTTTTTTAAAGGGAGAGAAAAAGACCCAGAATCAAACCCTAAGGAACCCAATATTCAAAGGTCAACTAGACTTAGAGGAACCAGCAAAGTAGACATAAAAGAAGCAGCCAGAGATATAAAAGGAAAACCATAGAAGCAGAAAGAGAAGGGTGCTTCTAGGAAGTGGTGGTCAGCTGGTTTGAAAGCTTCTGAAAGGTCTGGGATCATGGAGCTTAGTGGTGGCTTTGATTAGAGCAGTCTCAGAGGCATGTGTTCAAGGTTGCAATTCATGAGTAAGGTGAAGACATGGACATAGCATGTGTAGATGACTATTTTGAAAGTTGAAGCTAAGATAGGCCACATTTGCTGAGTCCACTTGCTTACCATCTGTCTTGTTCCATATCATCTTGTAATAGAACTTCTACCTATCTCCAACTCTACTAAAACCATGTTCTCAGAGATCACCAGAGACCACTTATTTCCCATAACCAATGTAGTTTGTCAAGCCTTATTCTCATTGTTTTCTCTTTGTTAACCTGGGATACCAGAGATCACCTGGTCCTTTGTGAAACTTCTCTCCATTTGTTTCTTAGTTCTCCTATTTAAAAAAATGTTTATTCTTCTCAGACTTTCCTTTCTCTTCCTTCTCCTCAATGTTTTTGTCCCCTGAAGTGTCCTTGAGCCCTATCTGCACCCCAAATCTCATACCCCAATCTCTCTCTCAAGACTCAAATTCTTGCTCTCAATTTCCTCTGTACATTTCTATATCAAAGTCAAACTGACATTTAAAACAAAAACAGTATTTGCAAAACCAAACTCTTCATCTCTACTCCAAAACCTTCTCTACCTCATTATCTTATTGTTATTTATGATACAACCATCTTCTCACTTGAAATTTTCAAGTCATTGTTGACTTAGTCTTCCCCTTCACCCCAGTTATTCAATATATTTGTTTCTGTTGAACTTCCTAAACATCTCTCTTTACTCTCCACCTCGATACAGTCCCAGTGCCACTGTTCCAATTCAGTATACCCTTAAGGGGTCTCCCCCCCTCTCATTCTCCCTCTTCCAATCCATCCTATATATTACTGCCATAATTTCAGGTTCTAAAAGCTCCACTCTGATCACATTATGTACACTGCCCCAAAAAGCCTTTCCTAAGTAGTCCTGGCTTCAAAACAGAAAGCAGAATCCAAATCCAGACATATAAGGGTTTCACTCATTTATTCAGTACTTATTTATTGAGCGATGACTGTATCCCAAGTACTATGCTAAGTGGTAGAATATAACAGTGAGCAAGGCAGAGTCCTAGCCCACATGAAGTTTACTTTCTAGTGGGGAAGTCAAACAATAAGCAAGTAATTTAATAAATCTATGATTTCATTTCAGATATTGATAACTTCTATGAATAAAAATGAACAGGGGAAGGATTTAGAGAACAATTGGCAGGGAACTGGCTTAAATAAGATGATCAATGGTGTAGATACCAGAATGGAGAGCTGGGAGGTAAGAGAAATCTAGGAAGAAAGAACAGCAAGGGCCAAGACCCAGAGGTGAGAAAAAGCTTGGTACACTGCTGAACAATAACGCAGATGTGCTGGAAGCAGAATGAGAGAAAGACAGAAAACAATGTCAGAAAACTAGGCAAAGCCCTGATTCTTAGCACCACGTAGGCCAGGGAAAGGTGCTGGGACCTGGTTGAAAGTGGGAGGAAAGTCTCTGGAAAGAGTTAAGCATGGGAGTGCCTGGTACCATGATCAGTTTTCCAAAGGCACTTTCTTATCTACTTTAGCATATCTGTTCATAAGTCACCTTCAAACTTAGTTGGCTCCAGTCCAACTGAACAACTCTACTTTCCAGAACCTACCCTGTTTGTTCTCACTGCTGTCCAGCTGGTCACACTGTCGTTGTCCCACCCCACCCCAGACTGCCCGCTTTATCATTTCTGCCTCAAAATGTTACCCCTCTTTCAGAACCCAGTTAAGATGCATTTCCCCCATACAGGCCTCCTAGCTGCTAATAATCCATCTCTTCCGAGAATTTTCTTAAGAGATTGTCTGAGCATCCATCATAACACCTATCTAGTCCTATTTTATTTTTTAGATATTTATGTGTGTGGCATGTCTCCCCTACCGTACTGTAAATATCTTGGACAGGAGCCTCTCATTTTTGTTCCACCCAAAATTATAACACACACCTTTCACCCACCCGACTTTCCAGGAAATGCCTGCCACGGTAATAAATGGGCAGCCTTAATTAACATAAGTTATTGTTTTGTATACTGATCTGATCCTAAATCCATGGTGCTATCATATCTGTATCACTGATGGTTATCTACTTACTTACATAGCCTTTCTTCTAATACACTTAGAAAAGATGGAAAATTGTGTTAAAAGAGAGGAAAAAGTATGTAGGTTATTCCCTTCCTTAAACAAAGAGAAGTTCTGTTATGCGTCATGGAAAAATTAAAGCACAGTAATAAAATGCATCAGCAAGGCTTGTTGAAAGATGATTTAGTGAAAACATTGCTTTGCCTCCTGCTCACAGGTCCTGACTTTCCTCTCAAGTACTTCAGTTGCATGTTGTATTTGTTTTGTTTTTAGATTACATTGACAACGATTGGCTATGGAGATAAAACTCCCCTAACTTGGCTGGGAAGATTGCTTTCTGCAGGCTTTGCACTCCTTGGCATTTCTTTCTTTGCACTACCTGCCGTGAGTATCTTTGCAAAAATAAAGCATTTTAAATTAGGCCTTAAAAGTTTATTAGCTCTCTGCATATTGATGTACCTGTGAACATATCTATATCATTTAAAAATATAATTTTTCTATTGTAATGTTGAATTTTTTAAATAATATATCTTGGTGGATAATTTATAAAATATTTGTCTTTCCTTGGAGATAACCTGAGTGTTTAATACCAATCAGGTCTTTATGACAAAATAATAATTCAGATGATATCACCTCTTAGAATGCTACTTATACATACAAAATCTTTGCAAAGATTTAAAGATATTTTTCTTCTTAAACTGATAGCTCCAATTTGGCTTATATTGTGTGCTCTACTGAAGAGATGGATGTGTGCAACAGGAATTTTTATCTCTTCAGATCCATTTCAGTGAAAAGCGTATGACCTTAAAGTGTTTTAAATGTGGTGTTTGATTTATTTTCTGTGTCATCATCATTGATTTTTCTTAATGAGCAGTTTCTGCATCTTATCAGAATGAAGAGCACATTTATCTTCTCCCAAGCTTCTGATTAATTTTCTCCTTAATAGATGTAGCTTGTATTTCTGATCATTTTATCCTCATTGCTTTAAAGGCATTCGGTCAAAATATTAAAATTTGCTCCCACCCCCAAGCTCTTTTGTTCACTCTACCCCAGGGAAACAAGAGCCAACAAAAAGGAGTGTTAAGACAGTGGTGGCCGGCATGTTTAAGGAACAATAGTCCCTCTCTTGTCCCAGACAAAAGCTGATGCTATGGCTCAGCCTCTGCCAAGCAAAGACCCCAGGGTCTTGAAAGGAAGTCAAGGAGTGTGGAGGTCAGATGGGGATATGCAGCACTACAGCCTTTAGCTCTCACTGCTTCTCCTCTGCCTTATTAATAAGTGCAGAAGATGCTCTTCCTTGACAACACCCAACTCTGGACTGACTAGATAGTTCCATCCCAGACCACTCAAAATCAAAGAGAAGAGACCGAAAAGACCCTGCCTAAGCCTGAGCATTAGAGCTCAGTTTGAATTCTTTGTCCTGTGTTACCTGTGACATTGGGTACATTTTTTTTTCATCAAAAAAATTGAAGAAATACTGAGCCCAGAGATATTTTGTGAAGACCAATGTGATCATGTAAGTTATATGCTTGTCATGAGGAAACCTTTCAATAACTATGACTTCCCTTACTCATTTGGAGCTGGAAATGTTTCCTGTTGTAAAATGGAGAAATCAAGGAGAATAATAAAAGCACCTCCCTTATTCAAAGTCAACTCCTCTAGCAATCTCAGCAATCTAGAACTGAGCAGAGACTCAATCAATAATCAGATTCCCTGCAGCGAAATAACTTTAGAAGCAATAAATAGCAAGCTTGGGGTTTTTCCCCCAAAATAATGGCACAGAATACCTGATGCTTTTATTTATTCTTATCATGAGGCCACACATACAGCAACCTCAGTGAGACAGAGGAAAATTATGAACAGGAAGTTTGCCATCTCTGAGTTGATAAATAGACAATGGTGTATGTGCTGTCCTCACAGGAGAGCCTCTTAAGAATAAATCCCACAGTGTATTCTTACTTTAGAGAAAAGTTTGATTAGCTGATTGTATTAGTCATGGTTCTATAGGGAAACAGAATCGATAGGAGATATCTGTAAATAGTAAGAGATTTTATAAAATTCTCTCACATGACCATGTGGATGCACAAGTCCAAATTCCACAGGCAGGCTGCAAACCAGGGGCTCCGACAAAGGTCCTTGATAGTTCTCACAAGATGCTGGCTGTCTGAAGTCAAGCTGGAAAATTCTCTCTGAATGTTGAAATTACTTCCCCTTTTAAGGCTTTCAACTGATTGGATAAAGTATCACTCATTGCTGATGGCAATCTCCTTGATTGATTGTAGATGTAATCAGCCATCTATGCTATCAACTCACTGATGATTAAAGTCCATAAATGTCCTTGTATTATAATTAACCCAGAGCTTGCTTGACCAAGCAACTGGTGCAATTACCTGGCTAAGTTGGCACATTAGCCTAGCCATCACAGTCCACCCCTTATCAATGAGGCAGCCATACATATCACTTGAAACCATACTTAGTCTCTAAATAGAAACAACAACAAACATACATTTATATATTTCTACCTAGCAATATTCAGCTGTCCTGCATACAATCAGAAATGCATTAATTCCCTCCAGAAGAGGGTACAAGTCCTTAGGTAATATTCACTCTTAAACTTGGCATCCTTAAATATTACGACATTAACTATTATAACCTTTGTCATATGATAAGGGGAAAAGTTAAGGAAGAAAACAAAGATATTAATTTTATATAAATATACAGTCACACTAATAACAAAACAAGGAAGAAAGATTCATGACCATTATAGTCCTCATTTCTGTAACTGGTCACATAGTCAAAGGTCATATTTATCACTGCCTTCTTCTACTACCCATTCCATGTTCCCATTACCCTTCGCAAGCACTTCAGCTTGTGGTTCTTTGCCTGTTGGGGTGACCCAAACTTTCATTCCTGAAGATTCTGGGCCATTGCTAGTCCTGCTTGGATTGGGTTGTTGCCATTTTCCATTGATTTTAATCACAGGTTATGGCAATACTAAGAGATGCCCTAGAGGATCTCCTGTATTCCTGACAAACTCTACTTTACCCCCATTATGTAGGTACAGTCCTATTTCCCTTTGACAGTCAGAATCAATCACCCCTTCTAGTACAGTATTCCCTTCTTTGCCTGTGGATTCAGAGGCATAAGGAGCCCAGGGTGGCCAGGTGTCAGTCTTAACTTCTAGTTCAATGGAATTATTGTTGTGTTTCCTGGTGGAAGCACCCCTCCTTTTGAAACTAAGACCTGTAGATCAGCAGAACATAGAATTTCAGGGAAAGAAAGCAAAAATTTTCCTAGTGGAAAAGGGGGAATAGTGACTGGTACCACTTCCATTCCCACCCCTTGATTCCTGGACCCATGAATCCTGGCTATGGGAGAAATAGCAGCATAGAGTGAACACTGATTTAGAGCATACACAGCCTCCTGGAGAATATTCCCCCAGCCCTACAAGGGAGTGCCACCTATTTGGTGCCATAATTGAGTCTTCAAAAGTCCATTCCACCATTCTTTCAATCCAGCTGCTTCAGGATGATGAGGAACATGGTAAGACCATTGAATTCCATGGGCATGTGAAATGGGTTCCTTGATCAGAAGCAATGCTGTGTGGAATGCCATGGTGGTGGGTAAGATATTCAGTAAGTCCACAGATGGTAGTTCGGAAGAAGAATTGCATGCAGGGAATGCAAACCCATATCTGGAGTATGTGTCTGTTCCAGTTAAAACAAATTGCTTCCCCTTTTGTGATGGAAGTGGTCCAATGTAATCAACTTGCCACCAGATAGCAAGCTGATAACCTCGAGGAGTAGTGCCATATGGGGCCTGAGTGTCAGTCTGCTGCTGGCAGATGGGCACTCAGCAGTGGCGATACCAAGTCAGCCTTGGTGAGAGGAAGTCCATGTTGCTGAGCCCATGCATAACCTCCATCCCTACCTCCATGGCCACTTTGTTCATGAGCCCATTGGACAATGACAGGAGTGACTGGGGAAAGAGGCTGAGCATTAGCCAGAGAATGGGTTGTCTTATCCACTTATTAAAATCTTCCTCTGCTGAAGTCATACTCTGATGAACATTCATGTGGGACTCAAATATTTTCATGTTTTTTGCCCACTCAGAAAGGTCTATCCACATTCCTCTTTCCAAGTCCATGACCATCCAACCAAACCATTGGCAATAGCCCATGAATCAGTGTACAAACATACCTCCGGCTATTTCTTTTTCCAAGCAAAATGGACAATCAGGTGCACTGCTCAAAGTTCCTCCTACTGGGAGGATTTGCCCTCACCACTGTCCTTCAGGAATGTCCCAGAAAGGGGCTGCAGTGCTGCAGCTGTCCACTTTCAGGTGGTACCTGTATATCATACAGAACCATCTGTAAATCAGACCTGAGTTTTCTCTTCCTCAGTCAACTGATTGTTAGGAACTCTCCAAGAGGCTAAACCTGTGGACTGGGAAAGAGAAGGTAACATGGCAGGAGAGGTGACCATGGGCATTTGATCAACTTATTCATGTAACTTACTTGTGCCTTGAGGGCCTACTTGAGCCCTGTCTTGTATATACCACTTCCACTTTATTATGGTGTGCTGCTGTGCATGCCTAACTTTATGGTTTGGTGAGTCAGATAATACTTTATGGTTTTGTGGGTCATGATAGGAAACTCAGGTCTCATGGCAACTTGATGACCCATGGTTAAACATTCAGTCTTTA
The DNA here is from genome assembly GCF_030445035.2 of Dasypus novemcinctus. Classification (NCBI taxonomy): domain Eukaryota; kingdom Metazoa; phylum Chordata; class Mammalia; order Cingulata; family Dasypodidae; genus Dasypus; species Dasypus novemcinctus. The sequence continues at coordinate 44,998,138 of NC_080683.1, forward strand.
CTAAGGCCTAGAAATAGGCTATATTAGTCAGCAACAGGGGTGCTGATGCAAAATATCAGAAATCTGTTGGCTTTTATAAAGGGTATTTATTTGGGGTAGGATTTTACAGTTACTAGGCCATAAAGCATAAGGTGCTTCCCTTACCAACGTCTTTTGCCACTTCTTGGAGCAAGGTGGCTGCCAACATCTGCCAGGATTCAGGCTTCCTGGGTTCCTCTCTTCCTGGGGCTTGCTTCTCTCCAGGCTCAGGGTTCCTCTATTCTCAGGACTTGCTTCTCTCTGGGCTCAGGGTTCCTCTCTTCCCAGGGCTTGCTTCTCTTCTGCACAACCAAGCTTCTTTATGTGCTTACTTCCCACATCTCCAGCTCAAGACTCCAGCATCAAAACTCTAACAGCAAAACTCCAACCCTGTCCTTTGCCATGTCTTTTATGAGTGAGTCCCCACCCACCAAGGGACAGGGACTCAACACCCTACTGACATGGCCTAATCAAAGCCCTAATTATGATTTAATCATGTTCAAGTACAAACCAGTTTACAAACATAATCCAGTATCTATTTTTGGAATTCATGAGAAATATCAAACTGTTACACAGGCCAAAAGCTGTTTCTCAAAAGGAGAGTAGTTATCTGCAAAGGATGGCAGGACTTTGCTCCAAAATCCTAAGGGTCTGCTTTGCGATTCTCCTATAGGGACTGCCAAAGGCTCCAGACAGCATCTCTGTTTGTCACTGACACTTCCAGCACTATTAGATTTGCTGGATTATATGGCCCAAGCAGTAGTGCAGCTTGCACAGCAAATTGGACCTATCACAGAGCCTCCTCTTGTTTCAGTCTCCAATCAAAATGAGTGGGTTTTCTGGTCTCTAAGTAAATGGGAATAGCACACCCAAATGAGGAATGTGTTGTCTCCAAAATCCAAAGACACCAACTAAGCATTGTGCCTCTTTTTTTGGTCATAGGAGGGGCCAAATGCAACATCTTATCCTTCAGTTTAGAAGAGATACCTCAACATGCCCCACACACCACACACCTAGAAATTTCACAGAGGCAGAAAGCTTCTGTGTATTTGTTGGATTTATCTCCCATCCTCTCTCAAAAAATGCCTTACCAATAAGTCTAGAGCTATTACTATTTATTTCTCACTAGGATCTATCAACATGATATCATCAAAATAATGGACCAGTGTGATATCTTGTGGGAGGGAGACGTGATCAAGGTCCCTGAAGACAATGTATTGACATAGGGCTAGAGAGATGATATAGCCCCAAGGCAGGACAGTGCAGGTATACTGCTGGCCTTACCAGCTGAAAACAAACTCTTTCTGGTCGTCCTTAATAATGGCAATTGAGAATAAAGCATTTACCAAATCAATAGCTGCATACCAGTTACTGGGGGATTTGTTGATTTGCTCAAGCAAAGAAACCACATCTGGAACAGCAGCTGCAATTGGAGTCACCACCTGGTTAAGTTTACAATAATCTACTGTCATCCTCCAAGATCCATTTGTTTTCTGCATAGGCAAAATAGAGTTGAATGGGGATGTGATAGGAATAACCACCCCTGCCTCCTTCAGATCTCTGCAGTCCCTCCAGGATTCTGGTATTGCTTGTGATTTACTATTTTGCTAGGGAGGGGCAGTTCTAGTGGCTTCCACTTGGTCTTTCTTACCAAAATAGCCCTCTCTCCACAAGTCAGGGATCCGATGTGGGGATCTGCCAGTTATTGAGTATGTCTATTCCAATTATGCATTCTGGAACTGGGGAAATAACCACAGAATGAGTCTGGGGACCCACTGTACCCACTGTGAGACAGACCTGAGCTAAAACTCCATCAATCACCTGACCTCCATAAGCCCCTTACTCTGACTGGTGGACCACAGTGACATTTTGGGTCTCCTAGAATTAATGTCCCTTCTCAGCCAGTGTCTAATAATCTCCAAAATGATCATTTCCTTTTCCCCAAAACACAGTTACTCTGGTAAAAGGCCATAGGTCTCCTTGGGGAAAGCTGCGAGGAAGATTAACAGTATGAATTTTTGGCAGTGTCCTAAAGGGATCCTTCCCCAAGAGGACCTGGCCTTCTTCTGATTCAAGGGACTCTGGGTCTGTTAACTGTCTCAAGTCTGGAAATTGATTAAGGGGCCATGATTCTCTGGGTCTGTTATTCAAGTTAGGATTGTGTCCATTCAACTTGAACTCTTCTGCTTATACAAATCAAATAGAATTTAGTAGACTGCCCATGTATTTCACTGCTAGGTACCCCCATGATCTTTTAGCCAATATCATAACTCAATGTGACTCAGACTTTTTTTTTTTAGATTTATTTATCCGCACCTGCCCTCCCCGAAATGGCTCCCTTGTCTGTCCACTCATTGTATGTTTGCTGTGTCCACTTATCTTCTTTAGGAAGCACGGGGAACCAAATCCAGGAACTCCCCATGTGGGAGGTGGGTGTCCAGTCGCTTGAGCCACATCCGCTCCCAGCTAATTGTGTTTCCTTATTGCATCAGTTTGTTGCATCAGCTTGTTGCATTGGTTTTGCTACATCAGCACATTGACTGCTTGTTGTCTGCTCATCGAGACACTGGAAACTGAACCTGGGACTTCTCATGTGGGAGGCAGGCACCCAACTCCTTGAGCCATATCCACTCCCAACTGAGACTCTTTTGATTGCTCCTTTTAGTCTGCCTTTCATTGCAGTAGCCCTGTCTACCTTTCTCTTTGGTGATTAACTACTGATACTTATCTTTTACCAGCCAGAAAGCCATTCATCCCCATAATGTATAAGGACTGTAGTTCCATTACAGCAGTTCCTACAGTAATATCTGGACTACAGAGAAGAGCAGCCACAGAGCTCTTCAAGGGATGAAGAGGCTAGTCTTACAAATTTATTCCTCACATTCCTGGTTAAAGCTGTGTGCTCTGGACATCCCTGGGGTGGGTGGGCAGATCTTAAATGGTAACCCATTTTAGCATTCCAATCTCTCTAAGCCTTTGAATTCCCTGTCCTACTGTATACAAGGGCAAATTGGGCATCTCAACCTCAGATATGCTAGGCCATCTTTTGGTCCATGTTTCAGTCAGCCACCCAAACAAACTGTCAGAGCCCTTTCTAACCCCTCAAGCTACAGCACTGAATCCAGAATTTCTGCCAAGTGGGCCCATATCAATCAATTCAGCCTTATCCAGCTTTTTATTCCTTCCACCATTATCCCATACCCTTAATATCTATTCCCACACATATTCCCCTGATTTCTGTCTATATAAGTTGGAAAATTCATGCAGTTCTTTTAGAATATAGCATTCTTCCTCATGGGTCACACTTTGTACTTCACCTTTGGGGGCTGCTTGTGATTTTAGTCTAGTAATGGGTCTCAAAGAGAAGAGGGATGGTGGGGATGGGTAAGGAGAAGGATTAGAAATGCCTTGCAAGCTACTGACCTCAGAGCATTCCTTTGTATTATCGTCTGCTGAGACCAGATTAATCTCTTCAGGCAGGGTTTGGAAGGCATATTCCTCAGGTAGAGTGGAGGTTGGGCAGTGCAGGTGTTAGTATGGGTGGTTCCCACCTCAGGGCTGGAAGGAGGTCAGGACTCCCTGAGGCAGGCCATCATAAGCTTATCTGGCAAAGTCTCAGCAGAATTTATGGTTCCAATGTTCCCACCAATATCATCATCAACCCATTTTTCTCCATTCCAATCCTCAGGAATTCACTCCTTTCCAATCAGTGCTTTCAATTTAAAGCAGACACCAAGTGAGGTTGAGATTTTAGTTTTCTTTGTAACTCTGCTACTTTTACAGTGAGACTTGGAGTCTGGTTTTCAGAGATCTCAAGTCTGTGACTACATGAAACAAAATTTTCTTTCAGAGCACACATAGGAACTTTCACATCATTCATGCAGTATTTAAGTTACAAATTTCAAGCCTTTAGCTCATGCCTGTCTTTTATAACTGTATCCAGAGTATCTAGGAGGAGCCAGCCAGCATCATTGTACCTTTTGATTCCATGAAACTCTATTAAGATGTTGAAAACACTCTCACCCAGTTCCTTGCCTCTTATAAGCATGGTAGTGGGGGAATCCTGTGGTGATATTTTGCCTATCTCCATTGCCAACTTACAGCACGGACTGTTAGTGGCCTCTTGATTATTGGAAAGGGAGTCATTAGCACCCTTGGGTCCAATTAAAGTAGAGATCCAATTGCAGAAGCTCCCAGAACCACTTCAGAAATCCCATGTTTATGATTCTGTTTCTCAAGAACCACTCCTAGTACCAAGCTGGATTAGTCAGAGTTCTCTAGTGAAATAGAATTGACAGGAGATATCTGTAAATAGTATGAGATTTTATGAAAGTCTCTCGTGTGATCGTGGGGATGCACAAGTCCAAATTCCACAGGCAGGCTGCAAACTAGGAGCTCCAATGAAGGTCATTGATGAGTTCCCAGGAAGTGCTGGCTGTCTGCTAGCTGGTAAATTCTCTTTGAAAGTTGAAATCACTTCCCCTTTTAAGGCATTCAACTGATTGGATAAAGCATCACTCATTGCTGATGGCAATCTCCTTGGTTGATTATAGATGTAATCAGGCATCCATGCAGTAAACTAAAGCCCATAAATGTCTTTGTATTACAGTTAACCCAGTGCTTGCTTGACCAAACAACTGGGTGAGTTGACACATTAGCCTATCACCCTGGTTTACATAGATTCACAATTCTTTGAAACTATAGAGGAAGGCTATTAGAACAAATACTACAGCAACTGAAACAGAAGCAGGCTGGGACAGTGAAAGACTAACAGAAAGAAAAATTTTAAAAGGCAAGTGGAGAAAAGTGCTCAAAATGTGAAAGGGTAAGCCCACCTCTGAATGCCTGACTATACCCATATGAAACTCTGAGCCACCACAAGGAGGTTAAACTGGGTCTGAATATTGGGTTAAAGGTCAGAGACTAAGTAGTCCATTTTGGAATGATTCTCAACAAAGGGATTATATATTTTTTTAGTTAAATTAAAATTTTAGTGTTGAAAATTAAAATTTTGCCTGCACAGAACATTCCCTAACAATCTCAGGAAAAGTAGTTTTAGTCCTAGATCTTTTTGGCTGCAGCCTCACAAAGTGCTGAGTTCTTGTTTATTGAATGGAAGGTCCATGCACACCTTAAAAAACAAGCAAAAAACAAGGTGACTGGAAATGCCATTTTGCCCCATGGATCCCATCAACCAACTGTGTTGTCTGATGGCGATTTATGAAAGAAAGTTAGAGGTGGGTTGTGTGCCTGAGGACATAGGAAGAGAAACAACTTTCCCCATCTTTCCTCGAAGCATCCCAGAGCTATAAGGCCACTCTTCTAGAGCTCCACTGGGGTGTGGGCGTCATTTCCCCCAAGGCCTACTTCTTCCCTGGGCCAATGAGCTCCCAGAGGCAGCCCCAGCTCCTCTGCATTGCCCTGGAGAGATCTTTCACCTGCTCAGGACACTCCCTTCCCTCCTGCTACAATGAAGACTGTCTTTTAGCAGGGCCTGTTCTCTGTGTATGGGGTACAAATTAGATCATTTAATCTGGAAGATAACCAATATTTAAAATTTTTACCAAAACACATTTCTTTCTACTTGGTGTTTCTGTAGCGCTTGTCAGCCTAGTACTAAAACTTAAAATCTCGAAGCTTAAGTCTTGCTATCCTAGGATATGAGTTAAAACTAACCTCGATTTCTAAGAATCTGAATCTTTCGGTGTCTTTATTTATAGGGATGGCATGGCACATATGTTGAAAAATCAAGCCATGTTGTGTATATATATCATAGCAGACCTTATTTTAACAGACTTCTACCTAGGTGCACTGAACTGGCTACTAACAGTGGTAGAAGAAAATGGGAATGGAGCCATAATGAGACGATGAGCAGACCTGGTTTAGTAACTGTTGTAATGTACAGTCTAGCCGAAGTGATATGTAACAAACATTTGCCATCTACTAATATATGCTTCTAAGCAATGCCAATGTGATTTTCAGCACATTTTAGTTTGTTTGGCATATGCTAGATTTGTGCTAAGCAGGGCTGTCTTCATTTTCAAAAGGGATTTAACTCTGAACCTAATAGCCACATAGTAAGTGCTCAAAAATTGTAGTTACTGCTGTTTCCAAGATCTGACTAATGCTTCACATGAATAGATTAAACATATATATGCATATAATGTATGTGCCTGTAATGCATATTATTAATGTATGATATAATTCTGAGGTTTCCTATTCTCTCAAATATTTATACTTCATGAAAAATGACATCAAAAGGAAAATAGATGAATTTTTCCTAAATGACCTTATAGCAGAAAAAATTAGGAATTATGACTGACCAGAGTTGATCTTGATTTGGAAACGGAGTGCAATTTTTATAACCTCTAATGGAGGGAAATAAATGTTTGTCTACAAACAAAATCATAGAGACCCAGATCTTATAAAGCTTAGTTTGTGCAATCACAGTCTGCATGCAATGAAGATCTAAGACAGCATGAGACAGTTACTGAAAGAGATGGAAAACAGAACCTATGATGTAATTTATAAATTTCAAGGCACAGTTATATATCCTAATTAATAAGGGAGTAGATTACTGCTCTATTTGTAGGAAAGAGTATTAATGTGTAATTCTATATTCCAGACATGATTGTATTACTTATTTTCTGGTTATTGTCACATATGCACTTAGAACTTTGGGCTTGCAAGATAAGAAGAAGCTTAAAGGTCATCTAGATTCCAAAAATATCTCAGCCAAGTTGTCATCCAGTCAAATCTTAATGCCTCCTAGACACAAGAAGCCTACCATCTCCTCAGCAGCCTAGATCGTCTCTGAGCTACTTTAAAAAATATTCATAATAAGGACAAGAAAAGAAAGAAAAGAAAAGCAACCATTTCTTACCTATGGAAAATACTGCATTGGTGCTTTAAGACACACATCTCTAACTTAAGGGTTAGGCTCCTTGAAGTTTAATAAAAACCTAATAATTCATAGCTAGCAAGTAAGTTCCAGCAGAGCTCCAAGTCCCACACCAATAAAGCGGAGAGTTACAGACAAAGCCCAGAGACTGAATTTAGCAGGCCCTGAAAGCAACACAAGGCTGAAAGGAAGTATCTAGCTTTCATAAATGTAGACCAAAAGAAAACTGAAAAGAGGTGGGATCAAAGAAGCAGATCAAGATGGGTAAGCAGAGGGAAAGCAAATTAGACACACACACACACACACACACACAAACTAATATAAACACAGGAGGGGCACACTAATTTTACTAGCCCCAAAATCTGACTAGGTAAGCCAAAACCAAAAGAATAAGGAATGCTGAGAAAGTGGGAGTAAAAGTGAGAAAAATAGGAATGTGCTTTGCAATAACCCATGCTCTCTTCTGAATAACTGCCCCCTACTCACCCTTTAAGTTTACTTTGGTAGGTAGAAAATTATAGCATCATGGAGGATTGCAAACATCCCCCCTTCCGATTTCATAGATGGAGAATATAAAATTTAATAGTGTCATCAAAGTGTTAGAAATACTCCCATATCCACAGCAGCCAGATTTTAACTGTCCCAAATTTAAAATTCAGCTTAGTGTCTTCTAAATTCAATCACTGGATAAGATAATTCTCTCTAGCTTAGATATAGAAAAATAATGTCACAGAGATGCTCTCTCACTCTTTCTCTTCCCCGCCCCCCACATACAAACATTTAAAATATTGTAATTCTTATTTGTAATCATGGTGCCTCTTAATACACCATAAAAGACAGTAAGTGGCAATGCCTAGTTGACTTACTGAAGAACAGAAGCTGTGAGATTTCTTGGCAGTATTGTCACATATATTGCCATTGGCCAACTGCATAATAATAAAGAGAAATGGTGTTTGTTTTAACAAGTAATGCCAGGTTGCATATTGCTCGTGTTATGTCACTTTTAAGTTTTGTTCTTTAAATATTCATATTTTGTACCAATGGTTTTGAAAAATTTTTTAAGTACTATTTTTGTATTTTGTTCCAGGGCATTCTTGGCTCAGGTTTTGCATTAAAAGTACAAGAACAGCACCGCCAGAAACACTTTGAGAAAAGAAGGAACCCAGCTGCCAACCTCATTCAGGTAAATGTCAATGTGATAGGTAGATGGCAACATCTGTCTCCATAAGTGCTTGTTGGTTTATTTTCCAATTTCTGTGCTTCATTGCTTTGTAGAACTACTATTTTGAAGAGAAAAAAAAAAATGAAGACAGAACTAAATGTATAACTTGGACTTGGGCAAGTGTTCCCCACCAAAACAGAAAAATATAAATTTTTAGTGAATGGTCCATGCATTGTTCAGATTCATTAACGGTGCCAGCAAAGTCAAGAAGAAGGTAGCAGGTTTCTGGAATGATCTCATATGTCTTATGAATACCTTTGTGAAACATAATTGATTATTAAGTGATAGAGCAGAGCACGGCATTGTTCTCTGAGTTACAAAATGCATTCTCCAGTCAGGTGTATGCCCTGTTCTGAAGAGCAACGTATTTGTTTAGAATGTCAAGTTTTAGTACCTGAGGAAATTGCTTTGAAGTCACCTGGAGCAATAAATTGAAATAGCCATCCTATTTTAAGAGCTGGTAGGATTATTGACTACATCAATGTTTGAGAATATAAAGATAGGAGCATGTTGTTTGAAGTTAGCTCATAATATATAGGTTTAACATTGTTTTTTGTTTAACATTTCATTTTCTTTTCAGTAACTCAGGACTTACTTCAGCACTAAAAGGAATACTTCCCCTTTTGCCATCCATACCTCTGGGGAATAGACTTGTAATCCTAGAACCAGGTTGTCTAAAAATCCAATATTTTTCTCTAGATTCACAATGTGAAGTCAGCATTTAATTAAGGATAAGATGATGATACAGTCTTAAGCATCTCCCTTCTCTGTCAGCCAATGGAAGCTTCAAAACCTCTAAACAGAAGGGTCTTGGGGTGGAAATCTGAGGGGCTAGGAAACTTGTCTTTATTCTGTAGTAACAAGCACATTGTTTTCGTTTAGACTGTTGATTTATATGGGTAGTTTGAGTGGATAACCAACACGTGTCCCTACGCCTCGCCTTAACGATACCTGTGCTGTGCCGTGCCTCTAAAAGAAACAGAGCTAGGGGGAAAAGGTGGGCAGGGGTGGGGGGTTGGGAGTCCATTTCATCAAAAGGAGGTATGTTTGTGGCTAATGACTAAATAACAGTATTAATTTTTAAATCAAGCCATTCTGCTACTATTGACATGGAAATGGACCATTGGGCATGACTTCTTTGGCAAACACTGAGGTTCTCTACATTTCTGAAGCCAGTCTATAATTGGCAAAATGAAAAGAGGAATCACTCACTTCCAAAAGTGTTTCCAAAATACCCTAAGACTCTTCATCATTCAGAGCTTCTTAACTGGGTATGAGGTGTTTCTATACTTTTAGTGAGTTTTTCTCCTTACTACTTTTATCCTTTAATTCCTCTTCATTCTAGAATAATGCTCCCCAACCTGTGAGTACAGAAATTATGATATAGGTTACTTACATCCATCTAGGCACCAAGCCCTGACTATGTATGGAACCAGTAATACATCTTACACATATATAGACTATATACTTTCAGGAGAATTGAGATACTGTTGTAATTAATAAAGTTCAGATAAATATCTCTTAGTGTTTTATTGTACATTTTCTCTATCAGACACAACCGCTTCTGTGTACAGATCCTTATACTTCTAAACATTAAAAGAAGAACCTATACCAAACAACATTCTAGAGTGACAACTGTTCTCTTAGAAAATTATCCCTTTGAGGAATTTCTTGTACATGTATTAGTTGTAACACTATATATAGACTTACACTGTCCAATAGAGTAGCCATAAGTCACATATAGCTATTTAAATTTTAATTAATTAAAATTAACTAAAATTAAAAGTTCATTACGTCAGTGGCCCTAACCATGTTTCAAGTGTCCAATGATCACATATGCCTAGTAGCTACCATAATACACAACACAGATAGAAAGAATAGTAGGAGAAACTTTCCTAATCTGACTTATCCTACTTGACTACTGAATTGCACACACATAAGTTCCAATAAAAATTTAAAATAAATTGCTCTTCCTGTAGCAAATTACTAACGCCAGAGACATTTATTTGTCCATGGACAAAACAACACAAGGCCTCCCTCATAGGTAACTCATAAGAGATGTATACAAGGCTGATCAAACAGTTTGCTTGGAGGTCTAGAATTTTATTTTATGGCAGTTGTATAACACATACTGTGATAAATAATTGAGCTTGTACATATGTAGCTAACAGGGAGGTAATACCATGAATTTTTCTTTTACTTAAAACTCCAGTTTAAATATCATTCTTAAGAAACAAAAGTGTGAGATACAGGCTTAAAAAATTCAAGAGCACCTTGAAAATCTAACCACAGTTTAATTATTCAAAGTAGAATCTACTACTTTAAAAAGCAGTTGCTCCCCCATCCAAAGCAATTAATTTATATACCAGACATAGAAATAATAATATTAAGTTTGTTCATTGTTGATTGTTCTTCCCTGCCTTGCCTTTAGCCAGAATTGAGCTTTAAGCCTGGATTATTTGTTGTATAAATTTATTTTAAGGATGCAGCAGGTTGAAAAGCAAGCCTCATTTACTGATCCATTCATTTTCTTACCCAATAAACTTGATTCTGAACACACAAAGCATCAACACCAAAAGCATCCTTTCTGAAAGGGCAGCTGAGATGCCCAAATTGCTTTGTCATTTGGGTAGTGAGACAAATAAATTAACCAACATTCCAGGAGCTTGCAGCAAATTTAGCTGTACCAATATCTTTGCATGATTCATTTAAATTAACTTTTCAGTAATCTGAGAAAAGAAAGCAGCTGTCTGTTACATTTTGAAGACCTGCCCAAATGTCAAAATTTTATTAATAAGGCCTAAGATGTAGGAAGTATTTTTTAGTTTGCAGAGTGCTTCTAATATATTATGTCACTTGATCCTCAGGGTGAGGCTAGGAGGGCAGTAGTCACCCTATGTGAGAAAGCTGAGGCCTAACGAAGCTACTGGCTTGAGTTTAGGCAACTGAAATATGACAGAGCTAGAACTCAAATCCCTCTTGCCTGAATCCAAATCCTCCACTCCTTTCACTAAACAACAGTTGCATCCTCATATACATGGAACTGAAGATTTAGGATTAACATACTTAAAAAGTCCCATGTTAGAGGCAGTCCCTGGAGAGGTTGGACAAATTGGTTATAGGGCCAATAGCTATAATAATCTAGACAAACTGAATGCTCCTTAAAAACTTAATTCTATTGCCTTTGTACATATAATTATAGACCAAAGTTTAAACTTGTTTGGCTGCTTAGAACATCCAGGGTCACCAGGTAAATGGTAATTTCAGCCTTCAAATTTGACTTGCCTTGTTAACTTGTATTTTGGAGTATATGTGACATTTAAATGAACCATTAGAAATCCCTCTACAGTGTTATGTTTTTCCATTATGTGACCTTAGCTTTAAGACTAGCAATATCAGCTACTTGATCCTACGATTGTGGGCTTGAGGTACAGCTATTAGAAGGAATTAGCTGAGAGAGAGAGCTCAGGATGGTACAAAGTTACACATGGATAAGAGTAATGAAGCTATACTTTCCACTTCTACTTTGATATCAACTAATATCAGCCCTAAAATAAGTGCCACTTGCCCCTTCTGTACCTTTCATTTACAAGACATTTTTGGAACAGTTATGAAAGGAATAAGGGCTTAGTTGTTGAGATCAGTTTGATAGAAAAAGAGCAAGAAGCAGGTTTCATTGTAAAGAAATTTTTCAATTTTCTCAGAATGACCTCTTTTGCCCTCAATTCTTTCTAACATTGGGAAGTAATATCTTGGTCCAATTTTTTTGTTGTATCGTTGTTTGGGATTTTTTGAACCAATACCTAATAATGCACAGATCTGCTGTATGCATCTGGTTCTACATGAGTCTTGCTTTCGAAGTATCTGAGTTCACATATATATAATGGCATCTACAGAGATTGTTTCATTAAAGCAGCCCCCTACCATTGCAGCAGTGGAGGGTTCCTGGGCCTCACCACAGAAGAAGCTGCAGTAATAAATGCATGTATTTTTATTAATTACCCAATATTAATCTATAAATTGTGTGTGCATGAAAATTTGCAAAAACTAACATTTAAAGATGATACAATGATAATTACTTTATTTTCTGTAAGATGCCAAGATGCTTCACCTAAGTTTTCACAGATTTGTAGGTTAAATCAACATGAGCCCAGTGAGCAAGGTGCTAGGCAAAAAAAAAACAACCCTGTTTTATTTAACTATTCTTTAATAATAATTTTAAATGTTGCAAGTCTTACTATATATTTTTCTAATTTTTATTTCATTTCTTGACTCTTTAATTGAAATATAATGTACATACAGAAAAAGAGCACATATCCTAAAGAGCCGAGCACCACTGTATAATCAGCACTTAGATAAAGAAACACATGAAGGAGGTGGATGTGTCTCAAGCAACTGGGCTCCCATCTACAATATAGGAGGTCCAGGGTTCGAAGCCCAGGACCTCCTGGTGAAGGTATGCTGGCCTGTGTAGCAAGCTGGCCCATGTGGAGTGCTGGCCTGCGTGTAGTGCTTCCCATGCAGGAGTGCTGCCCCACACGGAGAACTGCCACAGCAAGATGAAGCAACAAAAAGAGACACAGGAGAGAGATAACAAGAGATGCAGCAGCTGAGATGGCACAAGATCGCCTCTGTCCTATTCCGGAAGGTCCCAGGATCGGTTCCCAGAGCCGCCTAATGAGAATACAAGCAGACACAGTGAACGGACACAGACAGCAGACAACGTGGGGGGGGGGGGGAGTAAATAAATAAGTTAAATGAATAAATCTCTTTTAAAAAGAAAAGAAAAGAAACACATTATTAGCACTACAGAAGCCTCCTGTGTGGCCTTTCTCAGTCACTGTCCCCTAAGAGTTACCCCTATGCTGCCATCTAACAGCATAAAATTATTTTCCTGATTTTGTACTTTAAGGAAATGGAATTAAATAGTTAGTGTTCTTTTGTGTCTGGCTTCTCTCAATCATCATTATTTGTGAAAAGTTCATCAATATTGTTAATAATAGTTGAAGTTTACTATGGCTGTATATTTTCCATTTTGTGAATATACCACAATTTTTCTGTTTATTCTACTATTAATAGGTGTTTGGGCATTTCCAGATTTAGTTTATTAATAATAGTGCTGTTTTGAACAGTGCAGTACATAAATATATATATAGGCATTTATGTTCTCTAATCCTAGGATCGCACAGCTGTATCATAGGATATGTATATGTTTGGCTTTAATAGATACTTCTAAACAGTTCTCCAAAATAATTATACCAATTTTCAACTCTTTAATTCAGCACACATTTATTCATTGATAGTGCTAAGAAAAGGAATATTATTAGATCACTTTTTTCCCCATTGCAGGTTTCAAAATTGTGACTGGTGGTTATATAACAGAAGATTGACTCATTTAAATGATTTTGTTGGGAAACAGACTTTGGCCCAGTGGTTAGGGCGTCCGTCTACCACATGGGAGGCCCGCGGTTCAAGCCCCGGGCCTCCTTGACCCGTGTGGAGCTGGCCATGCGCAGTGCTGATGCGCGCAAGGAGTGCCGCACCACGTAGGGTGTCCCCCGCGTAGGGGAGCCTCACGCGCAAGGTGTGCGCCCATAAGGACAGCCGCCCAGCCTGCCCAGGAATGGCGCCGCCCACACTTCCCGTGCCGCTGACAACAACAGAAGCGGACAAAGAAACAAGAAACAAGACGCAGCAAAAAGACACAGAAAACAGACAACCGGGGGAGGGGAGGGGAATTAAAGAAATAAAAATAAATCTTTAAAAAAAATAATAATAATAAAGGATTTTGTTATATAAAATAGAATGTCATAATTAACGAATTATAATAAAAGCTTTCTCTCAGGAGATTGGATTAAACACATGGTCATTAGAGAGACTCATTACAATGGAAGGATACCAAAATCTATATGGAAAAATAATTTTCAGCAAGCTCATGAACAGTTCAGCTGGAAATATTTCCAACAACAGTCATCAACCAGTCGGCAAAGGAGAATGAAGGGATCCAAAGACCAAAAGCCAGGCAATCTGAGATGTCTCACCTCAATCAACCTTGTGTAAACCTCTTAATTTATCTGAGCCTTTATTTTCCATCCACAAAATAGGGGTCCTAATCTCCACCTTAATTGTGAAGATCAAATGAAAATACTTTGTGTAATTTATGTTGGGTATAATTACATGAAGTAGAAAGAGCTTATGTTTGACATCAAAGCACTATAAACATATCTTAGATCCTGACCCTAAACCCTTTAGTGTTTCCAATCATATTCCCTAGAGAATAGATTTCCCCCTATCTTGTTTTAGCTCTGCCTCTTATCATTTTTCAGCACTGCAAGTACTGTATAACTCAACTTCAGGAAATTTCACTACTTAAATCATAAACAAACCTTTGTGTTCATTAGTTTTCTAGTTAGTTTAATGGCTACACTGTAGATTTTCAATAGTACTCTGCCTCTGTCTTACCATACATTGTTTTAGGATGTACAGTTGGCTTCTGGAATGCCTTGTCAGGCTCAGGCAGTTTATTTAACTGGTATCTTAGACATCGATATTTTTAACAAGCCACTCGCTACATTTTTTGTTTCAGGTAATATCATAACTTTCTTTAACCAATTCATGAGTTACTTGATGCTACACTTTTTGGTATTCTTGCTTTTGGATGTGAGTTGTTTTGAAAAGCCACTCTACCGATATAGTGGAATATGTTTACCAGCCAGCCAAAAATGTCACAGTAGTTTTCTTCATCCATTGACTAAGTATGAGAAGGAAAAGATTCTTAAAGTGTAGGAACTTAATAATCTCCTTTTTCATTTTCATTTTATCCCCTGCTTTCTTTTGCTTTCCTTTTCATGCTCCATGTATGCCATGTGCAGTGCGTTTGGCGAAGTTATGCAGCTGATGAGAAATCTGTTTCCGTTGCAACCTGGAAGCCACATTTGAAGGCCTTGCACACCTGCAGCCCTACCAAGTAGGTATCAGTGTGACAGCTGGTGCTGTAGTCGAGTCTTTTTTAAGTTTGTAAAACAAACCACGCAAAAAAATATGTCAACACGAAAAAAAAAGTGTCGATTTTTGGCATGTCTTATTCTTTGTTGCTCTTTGGAAGATTCAAACCTGTTTAGGAGCAACTCAGACACCAAAATAAATAGAATCACTGTCATCCCTCACCATTCACAGACGGGGCTTAAAGATTAAGTCCACCTAAACTTTTGTAGAGATTTGTTTCTGCTACTTCGTGCTTATTTTCTAATATCTCATTTCATAAAGCCCAACAGAATTCTAAAGTTAAGCACCATGGCTCTTGGGGAAAAAAAATGATTATTTATCCTCCACTCATCAACCAACCCCAACAGTGTTTTGAGAGCAGTATATCTTAGTACATTTAGGTCTTTTCAAGTCATTTCTCATCTGAATTCCCTTTTAGGATGGTCACTTGCAGGTAAAAGGTATCTGTAGCAAAAGAAGAGAAGAATCAGGGTCTTTATCAGGTTATTGCATTTTACAGTGAAACAATGAAACTAATAAGAAAAAATTTGGAATTAGCACTCAAAAGTTAAAAGTAATATGATTACTTCCATTCACATTTCATTGGCCAAAGCAAATCCTAAGCTCATGGCCACACCTGAGCTCAAAGGGGATGGAAAGTGAATTCCTGCCATGCTCCTGGAAGGAAAAGAAAACCAAAAAATTATGAAAGTCCTGATGATGACCACAATGACCTTTAATTATTTTTCTTAATTTATCATTGAGTCCTGGACTCCAGTTCAAGTAGTACCTGTTAATTTATATCACCTGTTAAATTATATCGCCATCTAATTAAAGAAGCCCACAGCTGAAACTACCAAAGCAAGTGAAGAGAAAGGCTTTCCGTGAGTCATGGAGCTTGATTTATATAGTCAGTTCCTCCGATCATTCCAAAGTTATTAAATTGCTTAACCGACTTAGTGTTTTAGAGTACCTGTTGTTTCCCTTCATAGCCCAACAAAACTTTAGTCCCAGTGGCTTCATGGGACAGGGCACCTAACTACGGTTACTTCCTCATTCATACTGATCTGTAAGGGCAGTTGTCTGGGAAAACCCTCATGACTTACTAGCTGGAATCACAGTCTTTCGGGAGATATGGGGTGCAACAGAAAGCATGCTGGGGCAGATCTGTCATTGACTAGGGTTCTATATTATGTTGCTCCCTTGCCCTACCTTGGGCCTCAGTTTTCCCATCCACAAAGTGATGCTCAAGGGGTGGGCAAGAAAATTTCTGAGCTCTAATGAGACATATCTCCTAGAGGTTGGTATAAAAAAACTTATCAGCACCTGGGACAGAGTTATGCACAGAACCCAGGATTTTAGAGCTGGATGAAACCTTAGAGAAGATAGATGGATGGATGCTTGAGTGAATGTGTGGATGAGAATCCTGTTTATTTAGATGTTAACATTGAGATGAATTCCTTTTATTGAGTATTTGACCCTTTCAAAGTTGTGATATTTTTAAAAAATGGAACTTAACTCTTGTGCCATCTATTCCTTGGCAGTATGAATCTAAAATGGGAACTATGTAGATACTGTATTTCTTGTCCTCATGAAGATTGCTAGATAAATGTAAAAGAAGATTAGCAGGAAAACCAACCAATAGAGGATTTTCAAGTGACAGAGGAAGGTGGTCTATTATACTACATGATTATTTGTCTTCCCACTTAATGCGGTTTTAAGATTAAAAGTCATTCTGAAGCCTGGAAAAAACTATTTAAATAGTGAGTCAGATTCTCCAAGTGCACCAACTATATTTGTGCACATAATTTCTCCCTTTTCCTTAATATATTTTCCCAGCCTTAAGTGTTGGTGGGGATTGAGAGAATTTATGCAAACACCTGCACATGTCCTGTTACACCATCCCTATCAGCTATTCCCCTCACTCTCCTTTCCATGCACATCTCACTCACCTCTAAGACCCAGCCCCATTTACTTAATGACAGTTAGTTGTCGAGAATGGCACAGCAGTTACTGGCAGTGTTCATGGGAACCTGGATGTCCCGACATCTCTCCCTCCAGCAATACTTCATCGTTTCAAATTGCAGTGGTTCCTCATCTTTGTTGTTGTTGTTGTTCTTTGTTAAACCATTGAGAATGTGATGGAAATTATAGAACTCTTTCCCAAGAAAAATATTCAATGCATGAAAAAATCAAAACCTTGCATACAGTGTTAATATATTCACAGATTCCCTGAAGCCAAGCTCAGAACCTTTCCTTTAGAAAGCAAACTGCTTTAATCAAGTCTGTGGGTTTGTGAGAAGAATAATTTACATGACTTAGAGGGATATTTTTACATTTATAACTAACTGGCTTACTGAGTGTAGACTGATGCTATAAAAGAAATCAAGAGTTCTTTTTATGTACATAGTTGTATTTCTCTTTTAACATTCAGAGTTTAAAAACTTCTGGAGAAAGAGATCATTCATTCATGCATGCATTCAGCAAGTACTCATTGAGCACCTTTGATGTGCCAGTTACTGTTCCAGGCAGTATGGATGCAACAGTGCGAGAGAAAAATCCACAAACAGGTTAAAATATATACTCGTGGAGTATATATTCAATGCGTACTGGGGAAAGACAATAAAAAATAAATCAAACAGTAAAATATATAATATGTTAGTGATAAGAGCTAAGGGGAAAAGTAAAATAGGGAAGGAATTTAGGAAACATCAGAAGCTTCAATTTTAAATAGGTGGCCAGGGAAGAGATAATATTATCACCATCTACATCACCACCATCATCATTGTTAATATTATCATTTAAAACACACCAATCCCTGGGTCTTTCGCCACAGTGTTAGAACTACAAAGAGTTTTTTTTATTCCACCCCCTTTATTTCAAGGAGTAGGATGGGAGAGAGGTCTGAGAAACTATGAGGCAGAGGAGAGAGGTAGCAAGGGGCATGTTCTACCTGTTCAAACCGGCCAAGGACACAAGCCAGCTGTTTCCTATTCTCTCTCTTTCTGGTCTGGCTTGTCTCTTAGAAACACTTTAGAGACCTTAGCAGTGGCTGCTTCAAAGTGTTGTTTTACTAACAGAAGTATTTATAGAAGGAAAATATTTTTCTTGGTTTTCTTCACAAAGGAAGTAAAGTCTATGCAAAAGGTGAAACAGAGGTAAATGTCTTCTTTCAGGGAATGCGTCAAATATTTTATTAAGCTATGGGGAACAAGCTCCAAAGATACCATGTGGTGCTCTTAAGAGGTCAGAAAAGTAGAGCTTATCTAGTCCAATGTCTTCATCTTATTCATGAGAAAACCAAGTCCCCCAGAAGGCAAAGTGCCTGTCAAACGACACACAACTCCTTGGCAAAAAGTAGGGACACAGATGTTCCTGCTCTGCCATATGGAACTTGCTAAAGTGAGTTATTAAGAATGCCACCCAATAGTAGTCTCAAAAGTTTTGAAGGATTTTCTGTGTGTCTAATTTACCTAAGGGGATTCATACTTTATACAATAAGGAAACAATCTGCTTCAGCCAGTGACTGAGGAACACGACCACCAGTCACCATTCCTGGGTCCCAATTAAGAAACCCAGAAGACTGCCAAAAGCACAGGGATGACAGCTACAGGGTACCCAGCACTGTGCCAAGAGCCTTTGCTAAATACCAGTTCGATCAGAACCATATTTTCCTTTTTTTAAATTTTTTAAAATATTAACAAAAGTTTTTTTTATTAATTTTATTGATATAAAGGATGTGTAGCACATAATTTTAAAATAATAATACAGTATACAGTACTCTATACTATAAGTTTCATGTATCCAATTGATTTTTTACAGAAGGCTTTCACTGATTTTTTAAAAATATATTTTTATTACAGTAGTGGTAAACTTACAAAACAATCATGCACAAGTGTAGAATTCCCATACAACAACCCTTCACCAACACAACACAGGTTTGTGGAACATTTGCTACAGATTATCAGATAATATCATCAGACTATTACCACTTACTATGGTTTTCATTGAATTTTGATAAATTCTTGTCTCCATAGCCAGCCTATGGTTGCAGTTCAAACATGATTTGCTAAATGGAGTTTCATCTCAAGCTACTAGCTCTTTTGTCAATAAATACATTGAATTAACTATGATATATGGTCTCCTGTTAAACTATTTCTCACCCTTGATTAAATTCTGTTCATAATGTGAAAACCTCTTTCCACTGCAGCTTTAGTAGTAGCACACTATTATGTCATACTCCCACCATATATAAAAGACATAAGTAACCTCAAGAGTATATGTAGTAGTAAAACGTAGTAATGTTTAGCAAGTGATGCATTTTAAGTATTTATTACTTTTGTTTTTAATATCATTTATATAAATTCCTGAAAAGTTAATAATCGAGAACCACTCCTCAACCACAGATAACTTTGTCTAATGAAGAGTCTGTGAATAGATGTAGCAATGATTTTTTTTTAAGAGTCTATGGTTCGGGACTACATGTGGTCAGTGTTGACTTTGCTCAGGCTCTTGCTTGAAGAGGTTATTTAAGGTACTTGGTTCCCCAACTTCCAACTTGCCCATTACCGGATGCTCTAAATGTATTCACTGGTTTATCATCATTTCTCTTCTGTCTGCACGCACCTGAAGGAAAGAACAAGGGGAAACATCAAGCAGGTTTGTGATTTCTCTTCTGCTTCATGTTTGTTTATAAATCTATGCCTAACAGGTGTTTTAAATGTCTCATGTAAGTAAAATCGATCAGCAAATACAAGATGATTAAAAATGGCCTTTCACAAGATTGCCTGTAAAGGTTGCTGTTTTATTGATTTTTTTTTTTTTTAACTTGGGAGCAGAAGTGTCTTCTCCTAACTCACCCACTGCTTTTTACAATCTACAATACATGGAACATTATGCAGGGAAAAATTACTGTGTTTTGTTATTCCTTGCTGCCATTTTCCCAGACAGACGTCTTATCCAAGTATTCAAATACAGCAACCTAAGGGGTGAGAGAAAGGAATTTTTTTCTGGATTTATGGGCTCAGGCAGCAGAATACGATATATTCCCCTTCATTTGGGTCCTTCTTTTGGGGTGACAAATTGCTTTTCTGGCAAGAGGAACACTGTGTCCAGGAAGTGAGAACGATCAGGCTGTTAGATCTCCATCCCACTGAGTAATGAGGTTTACTCAGGTGATCTGATTCAAAAGAAGAGTCCCTATCCTGTAGGAAGAAGACATTCTGCCCAGAAACTTCACCGAATAATCTATGGTCACTCTTTAATGCCTGAAGAAGGGGATGCTTTATCAGATGAAATAACAGAGAGGTGAAATAAGAGGTGAAAGAAAAAATGGTGCTCTGTGTTAGGGAGTATTGAGAAGAGTCTGGACATGGGAGCACAGCACTGAAGGGCAGTGCCAGGTCAGCACTGATGGTGTGAGGAACGGTGGAGGCAGAGCCAGCAGGTGCCTAGAAGAAGGAACGTGTTGTATTTTTTTTCCTATTACTGTCATTTATTTCAGTAAAGAGGGATGAAGGCAACCCCTGCCCAGAGTTAGCCTCAGGTGGGGGTCAATATAGGTCAAAAATCGTTCCCTTACATTTGTGCTGTCATAATAGTGACATTAATAATATATTTATACAGTATTGAAACTACTTTTTAAAATAAAGTGCTTTATCCAGCACAGTAATGGTTTGGGTGGACATCTTTTTATCATGATCATCTTACCTTAATTCTTTTTTTTCTTTATTAGAGAAGTTGTGGGTTTATGGAACAAAATGCATAAAATATAGGATTCCCATATACTACCCTACTATTAACACCCTGCATTGCTGTGCGACATTTGTTACAATTGTTATTAGCACATTTTCACTATTGTACTTATTAACTATAGCCCATGGTTTAACTTAGGGATCACTGTGTGGTATAGTTACATGGATTATTAAAATTTTTATTGTTACCATATAAGCAATCTAACATTTCCCCTTTCATTCACATTCAGATATATATTTCAGGAATAAGCAAATTCGTAAGTCAGAATCTAGAATATAGGTTACTAGGGGATGGGGTGGGGATAGGGAATGGAAAGTTAAGGCTAAAAATTACAGGGTTACTATTCAAAATAGAAATGCTTTGGTAATAGATGGTGGCAATGGTAGCCCAACATTCTGAAACTACTGTTGAAAGTTCATTGGGGTGGTAAGGCTTTGGGTAATCCATTTCTGCTAAAAAAGATTCATACATCAAAACATAAATTTATTCATTTCTGATGGGAGATTGATGTGGTGGGCCACACAACATCAGGCACTCCTTCTGGGTAAGTAAGCTTACCCAAGGGAGGGCGTTAAAGACCCTTCTCACCTCTGGTAGACCTAGGGTTAGAACAAAGGGCACTGGACACTCCTGGGTGGTATCCAGAAAGTTTTAGTGTCCTGAAGAGTTGCTTTTCTCCACTTCAGAGTAATTTCTTCCCCAAAAGAGGCCCTGGTTTTTAGAATTAGGGCATTCTTTGCATGAATACTAGAAGAGGCAGGCTTATCAATTCTGCCCTTTTAGCCCAGACTCCATGCAGACCCCACTAGTTTTTTTGTTGTGACTTTACTTGAAAAAAAAAAGTTACTACAGACCAAACCACCATCATTGTCACCTATGATTTGGCCTTTACTTTCCTAGTCTTAGGAGCTACCTATTTAGAAATTACCTCAAAGGACAATTTGTCTCCATATTCTAAGGGCAGAGGCCACCTTTGTCATTAACTCCGTTGCTATGTGAGAACAGCATCAACTGTCCTAGTTTCATCCTCCAAAATGAGGCTGTGGACATCTAAAGGAGAAGTTTGTAAATCTCGTAGAGGTGACTGGATAGGCGTAATTGCCATAGCAATCCTGCGTGAGGGGTCAGTCTGTGCCAAAACGGTGAAGTTGCACCCTTTTCAAATGTTAGCAAGTCAGAAAACAAAGACAAAATTAAACTGTAGCCATTGAGCTTCTGCTCGGCAGTCCGAAAATGAGCCCCCTCATCATCTGTCACAACGCAAAAAGACTACTCCCCAAATTTTCTAAATTTTGTGATGTTCACTTATGACTGAAATATTAGAATCTATTCTGCATACTCATGACTGAGCGGCCAAAGGTAACTCACCTTTAGATTTGAATATGCACAGAATTACTGAAGTGGGTTGGAGATTTAATTAGTGACACAGAGATTTCTTGTTGGACCTTGAAACACTTCCTGTTTTACTCTTTAGTCCATATGCCTTACTTAATGTTTCATATACTTAAGTCTCATACACCTCAACTCTCTGTGTAAAGCTATTGATTTAGAATGTATTCAATAAATACTTCTTAGATAAAATAATAAAATGTCCCTGACCTCAAGAGTTTACAATGTAAAGAGAGAGAAAACACCAACAAAAATGGAAAAAGAACTATAAAAAGAGAGAAAAGGGAAAAATTAAAATATTGCAGTAATCTGAAGGAAATAAACTGAAGCTCCCATTTTAATATTACCTTAGCTTTCACCTTGTGTTCCATACACAATGGAATTTATAACACTGCATAATGAATGCAGAAAAGACTAATGTATAATAATAATAGCAATGATACCATCTTAGGAAGTAACAACTTTGTCCTTACCCAAGCAAAATATGCACAAAGGCAAATACATCTATAATGAGAGTTCTCCCTTAGAAGAGAACAGATCAATGATAAACCATCGGTGGTAAATGCTTGACCCAAATGAAAATGGACTAATTAACACCACCCAAGTGGAGAGCCTTTTACTGTGTTTGGGGTAATTAGGTATTGATGATGATTCAAATAAGTGGAATAGAGGAGCTTCAGCCCATGTAGTAGCCAACTCTGATATCTTTCAGTTAGCCTGGAATATCTTTCCAGTTAGCCTGGAATATCCTAAGTCTTTCCTCAAAGTTTTTATCCTGTTAACCCAAGTGCAGAAAAATTCAATTTACAACAGTTTATTGAACTGAATGAGAGGACCTTATAGACTGGGCCATGCACAAAGAGGCTTTTCTCACTGCAGAATGGGTTGAGGCAACACACACATTCTTTATATACCCTTAGTTTAAATATGTTCCCTGCTTTGGAGCATTGTTAAAAAGAGAAGATTGTGTTTTTTTACACTGAGGTTAGTTTATGTTTAAACAAAATTCATCTATATTGTTGTGGGATAAAAGACTTCCAATTCCAAGGTGATTTTTTCATTGTTTGTGACAAGTCCAAAATATTTCTTCAAAAATACAAACCATCAGTCTTAAGAATAGCTCAGTATAGCTCAATTGAACAATAGTGAAAATGTTTCTTTGGCTTTCTTCAGTGCAAGGTCAGGTACAATAACTGTGAGTCTCGACATAGCCTGCTCTCTTCTTCCTCTACTCCACAGATACTTCTTTAGCAACATTTAATCACTCCTTTGTTTTCCTGCTCTTCCCACTAAAACTATTCTAATCTTGTAAAAGTGGTGGTGTTTGTGTTTATTTTATTCTAATTAACCACCCCATTAACTAATTTTTCCAACTCATTTTTTAAAATTGGACAGTTTTCCTCTATTTTAATACAAATGGTCAAGTGCGGGAAATAGAATTTACCTAAAAACACATTTTGGCCAAATTAACCTAGGATTCTTGCCTTGAGGTCCTATGCCCTCTTCCCTTCTCCCTGGCTTTTGACCACAAGGCCAGTTATTCCTCTAATAACTAGTGTGTCAGTCTGCAAATTGGTACAAGGATTTTACTTCTTCCTGCTACAAGAATAGATGATGTATGAGGTTTGTCATGCATAAATCTCACTGTCTCTGCTTACTCTATCTCCTGAAGCAACAGTGGTTTAACCGTAAGCCTCCTTCATGCTTGGGTTCTTAAGCACAGTTGATAGGCATTGCTAGAACCTTTCAGACTTCTTAGACAACAGACTTTCTAAAGGTGCTGTAACAGTTACCTGTGCGCCTGTTACAAAGGTGCATGTTCTTAAGAGTTAAAGCTGAAATGATATTCTCTTATTACATTATTACCTTGTGCTGTGATTCACCGAAGGCTTTGTCTGAATTCTCCTTCATGGTTGGCTTTATTAGGTTCTGATAAGGTGTCTGGCTTTTAGGAGAGAACTCTAGAACACTGATGGGAAAGACTGTGTGCTCTTTTTCGATTTTCTGCATTTATTTTCTTGTATTTACGTTTCTTTGTTCTGTATGCCATGAATGATCTGCATGTGTTGTTAAACTAAACTCAGTAAAACTAGATTTTATTTTTTTTAGCACAGTCAATGCATGTCCTTATTGGCAAAGAGTTAGATTGTTTCAAAAACAATATTTTCAAAATAGTCTCTCCTTCTGTTCACATATGTTGATAGAGAGAGAGGATTTCATCTTTTAAAAACATATCATAGAACTTAAAATAAGAAACTTACCTTTTTCTAACAAACTTGTAACCGAGAATCTTTTCTTCTTTCTTTTTGAACATGTAGTCTCTCTGACCATTGCTTACCTCTATTAACCATAATTTCAGGTTATAATTGATTTGATTTCATAAAAATCAGTAACTTTTTAATTTCAAAGCAATTAATGTTAACTACTACATTGATTCCTGTAAATATTTATTTTTAAATTTCTTAATTTTTTATTCCTCAGTTACTTATGCAATGCTGCATTGATATTTGAGTTGATAGGTTCTAAAATTTTTATATTCCTATTTTCATATGAAACAGATGCTGACATAGACTACCATCATTTGTAATGCCTATTTCAAATCTAATTATTTCAACCTAACCACTGGATGTATTTTGAGCAGCACAGATAAACTATAGTTATTGCTTAATGCAAACAGTGAAGCCAAATGGCATTGTTTTAGAAAAAGAAAGAAAAAAATCCCTAAGCGCTTTCCTGGTGGTGAAATGCTTAGTAATGTGCTGCTCTATTTCCCTCACTCCTAGTAAGTTCTGTAGTAATAAGCAGAAGTTCTTCAGAATGTACACCTCATGGAAGCAGAGGTACCCAGCATCCTGGCTAATTGACATGAGATTTGAGAATGCCAACTAACCTTAGGTGCATGACCAGGTCACACCGCCACCCCCACCTGGGCCCTGTTCAGAGACTCACTCTTCCTAGGGACTTCTTGAATGAGGTTTTCAGCCCGCTTGTCCTTTTCCTTGTTGCCTGTTGCCTGCTTAGATACCACAGGGGCAATCGGCAGGGTCCGGCATAGTCCTGGCAGTTAGCCCCTTAGCCTCCTTGTGGTTGGACAACTGCTGAGCTGCTGCACGCACGATGGTTATGGCTCCATTGCCATATTGTGCCTGGGGCAAGAATTTATAGAATGCTTATCCGACAAAGGGTTAAAGCCCTAATGAAATGTAACAAGAACTACAGCATTCTAAGTCCAAGAGGATTACTGTGGGGTTATTATGATGCCCCAAAGTTCTTTGGCAGGAAACACCCAGTGTTAGACTGCATACTGGGCCACTTGAACTTATACCTCTGGTTGTTAGAGAGGGAAGGTTTACCCTCTCAGAGCAGAGCCGTCAGTCACGCAGCCTCCTCTGAACATGGGCCTTAGCTGGGATTGTGGGACTGCACGGTAGGAAAGATGCTGCAATCGGTGACCCCACTGACCTTTTGGTTACTTCCTCCAAAGAGAGACCTTGTTGGTCTCCTGGGGATTATACCTGGCTTTCTTCCCAAATCTTCCTCAAAAATAATCTGTATGGATGTCACAAAAAAGCAAGAAAATCATGAAATAATGAAAACTTTACGTACCAGTGGAGAGTCTATATTTTTCATCAGCGTGTTTTCATTAACAGCCCCCTAATCAGTTTAATAGCCATCTAATCAAGATGCTCTGTTGATTTCCAAAGGGGAATGAAGTAGAAAACCTAATAAAAAAGAACTTTTTATAAGAGCATACAAGAACAGATCTCTGTCTTAGAAAGAAAATTTTTCATAGTTAAATTCTGGTCTAGAATCTCATTCTTAACTTTCATTCAGTTAATGGCTAAAGAGAAAGTGAAAATATTCCATCATTTTCTAATTTAGTGTGCAGCATATTGAGCTCACTTTTAAATCATCCTTAAATTATTTTCAATAGTAAAAATTGGCAAATATTTATGTAGTTTAGTACAAATGGGGAAATGGTACCTAGAACTCATTTATATCACCGTTACATTCTTTAAATGCTACTTGCATTCAGCAAATAATATTATCCCCCACTTACCATTAATTCTTAAAATACTTCATAGGGACAATTTTTAAAGCATTTTCATAAAAGCAATTTTTAATATTTTGCAATTTTATATAAATTATGGTGAATTTGATGCTGATACTTTTATTTCAGATAAAATTTTTAAGTGAAATTTTAGGAAAGGAAACAATAAGGTTTATATTAAATGATATGATGGTTTTATCAGTTCCCTGTTCATTTAGGTGGCATGGGAAATAGACATATCTTGAAAATTTGAGAAAATAACATTATCGAAAATCAACCTCTATAGTAATTACCTGTTGGTTGTAGGAACAGTAATAGGATTGGCTAAAGTGTAGTGAGGACACTTGTAACGGTAGCTATGATGACCTGAGCCATTCATTAATCTAAATAAAGGTGCAGAGGTGAGGATAGGCTTCCTTAACCAGATCATCATAAATTTAAATGATGGAACAGATATGCTGAAACAGAGAAGATATTTGCAATTTTTACAGTCAAAAAAAAAAGCTCAGGGAAAGTAGACATTTTGGGCACTATCCCTTTGATGGTTTGTTTAAATAATTGAAGGCTTTTGGGTGACATGATGAAGAGCCTAGCCTGAGAATAAAAAGATGCAGTTTTATGATGTTAATGTTGCCGCTATTTAATATAACCTATCACTTAATTACACATTTGTCAGGTGCAGATGCTTTGACTGATGGGACTGTCTTAAAGAATCCTAGAAGCCACCTGACCCCATCACAAAACTGCCCCGCCTGTTCTTTGCATGTTGCCTTCAGCTAGTCCCGCTAGCCTTAGCTGCGTTTGCATTTCCGAGGAGGCGCTGTCAGTTGCATGGTTAACTTGTTTATTGTTCCCAGGACTCTCTGACCACCATAGTTCATGATTTGATTTGTTTTCATGTAAGCACATAAAATGTGGTGTCTTTTTAGAATATCATTTGTTAAGCAACTAGGCATGGAAAAAATAAATGTTACTGTTTCTTGTTAGCTATGAAACACATATCCACTAAACACATTTGCTGTTGGCATGCTGCAGTTTGGGACAGTGGACACTGCGGTAAGTGGAAAAGACGAGGCCTCCACGTCATCTCAGATAATCCTTGCCCATGAGAGCACTGCCGTCATGCCCTCCAAAGGCTGCAGTCAAGGCCCTGAGTGGCATGCCCTCAGGCCTATTGCACCATCATTTCTTCAGTTTCTGCGGAATTTGGGCCTCTCTTATCAATAACAGTGTTGCCTTCTAATGAATAACGCAAGTAGCTGATGAATAAGAAATAAATTCAAATGGGCACACAGAGTTTCTTAACTGTAACAACATTCCTATGGAAAAGAAAATAATTCCCATGCATGCGCAGAGTGTGGGGTCGGTCTCAGCAGCCTACGTAGGGAACCGAATATTTCACCAAACATCTATGATGTGCCAGGTACCTCCCATACACACTTCATTTGACTCCCACAAAAATCCCTTGGCTGTGTTACTATTTTCATCTCCCTGTGAGAGAGGAGAACTCCTAACCCAGAGCAGTAAAGTCACTGGCTGATAAGGCAGGGGTTCCAATCCAGGTCTCTCTGACTCCAAAGGACTGCGCTCTTCCCACCACATCGCACCACCTCTCTTGGTTAGGAAAGTACGGAGATGCACTTTGGATTTTGTTGTTGTTCTTACTGCTTCCTTTATCAGCCCACAACAATTCAATCTGAGCCGGCATCTGAAAGCTGAATGTCTGGACAAATATAATTTACCAGTAGCTGCCACAGCAAATCAATAACCTGTTTAATAGCAGGAAATTGTGTTAGTCAATGTAACATCTCATTCCGCTAATCAGTCATTGCATTCATTATATGTTGGGGCTGTTCTACCTTGCCTGTTTTCTGTCTCACAAGAATGAGTGTAAGCATAAAAGAAATGTAATGTCAAATGTTGTGTGCTTTATATTATGTATGCGGTGCTACCAACTGCTATGAGACTGCATGAAGTTATGGACATCATAATCTTGCCTGGAATATATAATGCATGCAGAATGTAGATATGTATGCAACCATCTCCCATTTTCCTGTAGAAATGTTTAGAAATTCCAAAGAGATATGCTCCCAAATAAGAATTTTCTTTTTAATCTCCAAAGTTAAAGATGAAACTAAAATCTCCAACTGCTTCTAAAGTGATTACCAAACCAGTTCTTAGTTATTTCCAGTGTAATTGTGTACAAACTGTTGTATTTTATCTCACCCCCTTCTGTGATGAGTCCAAGGAGTGTGTAAACCTGCAGAATGAGATTGATTTCAAATGAATGCACACTTAGAGATTAAATGAATCTCAAATTGTCAATAAGGGAAACTACATTGCTATGCTCCTACTGCTGAAAATATTTTATCTATTGAAATATATAACCATATACATCAAGTTATTTCATCAAATTATTTACCCAAGTGGAATGGAAGAATTTGCTTGAAATGGAATAATCATGCCTCTGTTCTCCACAGTCAGAAGCTAAGTTTTAAGGAACGAGTACGCATGGCTAGCCCAAGGGGCCAGAGTATTAAGAGCAGACAAGCCTCCGTAGGTGACCGGAGGTCCCCGAGCACCGACATCACAGCTGAGGGCAGCCCCACCAAAGTGCAGAAGAGCTGGAGCTTCAATGACCGGACCCGCTTCCGGCCCTCGTTGCGCCTCAAAAGTTCTCAGCCAAAACCAGTGATAGACGGTAAGCCCAGTTTTTCCATAACTGTTTCTAATGTGATAGGCTAGAGTGAGAGACTTTCGGAAGTTATTAATTCTCCGGGATACCACGTGAAGATAGAAGGAAACAACCCCAGGGAAAGAATTAATTAGTTTGTTTTATTGGAAATGTATGCATTGCCTGGGGCAAATGCACAGAACATACGTTTACCGTTGGAAGCAACTTTGGGCAGCTAAATCTCCATTTCAAAGAAGCCAAACAAAAATTTGTTTATTCTTCACTTGTATCTACAGCACATTCTTTATTTCTCAGGTGAGGTCCACACCAACGTCACTGTGACCGTCGTGACCTATGGGTTGTGTCTGACCAGCAAAGACAGCCAGGTTCTCTGCGAATCTTGAAAACACAATAAGCCTAGTCACAGCCCCGTGATGATCAGCAATGAGGGTGCTTTAACCCTTTCTAGTATGCCTCATCTACCACCTGATAAGACACCTCTGCTTATCTTCCTTAGAAAGATTCCTGTTGAAAGAAAGTTCTTCTAAGTCTTCCAATGAGTGAAATTCAGGTTCTTCTCCCAAGAGGAATTAACCTCTTCTATTTATCATATTACATTGCAATAGTTCACTTGCCAACTCGTATTATTGAGTGTCACATAACTTTCATGTTTATAAATTACAGCATCTTATTTTTCATTTAAGATTAGCCTGGCTTTCCTTTTAAGTATGCTCCCTGGGATCTCTTATACTGGGCAAAAAACCAGAATCAAATAGCATCTTCTATTAGTGCATAAAAATTGCAAAGGCTATCAGTCCTTCTGTTCTCATTCCCCAGCATAATCTGTACTTTCCCAGGCCCTGAAAGCCCGAGGGATAAAATTAACAAGCATGGGTCATAATCACAGTGATCTCAGGCTCCCTGCAGGGAAATCCCAGGACGCTGCTCACAGGTCCCTCCCAGCTCTTCCAGGGATCTTCAGTGTTATCTCTCCAATTAGCAAGGAACCAAGAGCCCCCTCTTCACATGTCTTCACTCTCCACAAGTCCAGTGATGCGCTCACATAGACTCTATGTGTAACCTGATGTGGCCCATCTTTGGGGAGTTTACTGCTTCCATTTCAGCCTCACGGCAGGCAGATCTCTCATCCCTTCCCCTCCACCTGCCACCTGGCTAAGGTGGGAGGCACCTCCTCCGAGAGCCTGGACACACCCCCACCAAGCCACTCGCAGTGTCCTGAGTCCCTGGCTGCACAGCTCTTCAGTGCACTCCGGTTTCCACACTCTCCTCCCCAGGAATTTGGCTGAAAGCCCACGAGCAGCTGAATCAAGAGCTACCAGCCTGGGGCTTTATGTTTCACTCAAAATAGACTCTCTGAATGCAAATGGGCACATTCTTTTTGGAGGGCAATTTGGCACTATATATCCAAAGACTTTAAATATGCCTGTCATTGGATACATCCCACCCACAAATTACATTTCTAGGAATTTATCCTAAGGAAATAACCAAGGACTTAAATGCAAGAAAATTAATCCAAGTATTGTTTACAGTAGTGAAAAATAGTGACTAACTTGAATTTACAATAGAGGTTTGGAAACCTGTATAATAAACAGAGATTTGACTAAACAAATCAGGGTGTATCATTATAATGAAATATATTAAAACATTAGAAATGATGCTGTAAATTGAAAATTATTGACATGGAAAGATGATCACAAAAAATAAGTACTCTATTTGTGTTTTAAATATATATATATATGTAAATTTCGTATATCTGTAAGAAAGGGTCTGGAAAGATTTACAACAATGTATTAACTGTCAGTTCCAACTAGTGGAATAGGTAGATTCTCTTTCCTCATTTTGTTCATTTGTATTTCCTAATAATTCTACAATGAACATATAATAAGAAAGTAAAGGACAGTTTTCTATCAAAATATTAACTGTTGTGTGACTGCTAAGGGGTGTGGAGTTTTTCTTTTTCAAGTAATGAAATTGGTCTAAAGTTTTTATGGTGATAAATGCACAATACTGTGATTATACTAAAAGCCATTGATTGTACACTTTGAACAGTTTATGTTATATTATTCAGCCAAAGGGTGCTGATGCAAAATACCAGAAATCTGTTGGCTTTTATAAAGGGTATTTATTTGGGGTAGATACTTACAGTCACTAGGCCATAATGCATACGTTATTTCCCTCACCAAAGTCTGTTACCACATGTTGGAGTAAAATGGCTGCCGGTTCCTGCAAGGGTTCAGCCTTCCTCTTCCTCCTAAGGCTCTGTGGTCCCAGCTTCTTCCAATCTCAGCTGTAGGCTGGCATAAGGTTCGTCACTCTTCCTGGGGCTCATCTCTTTCCAGGCTCAACTGCTCTGCTCTCTCTACAAGGCCAGCGGTAAACTACCAAGTGATTGGCTTGACTACTCTATCCCTGGGGCTCCAGCATCAAAAACGAAGCTCTCTCCTTTGCCATGTTGTTTTCTGTGTGTCTGCCCACCAAGGGGCAGGGACTCAACATCCTACTGGCATGGCTGAATCAAAGCCCTAATCTTAATTTAATCAAGTAAAAGTGAAACCTCTGAATCTAATACAGTCAAAGGTTATCAAGGCCAGAGAAACAGACCAGTTTATAAACATAATCATATCTCTTTTGAAATTCATAAATAATATCAAACTGCCACATATGGTTTATGAATATACCTCAATAAAACTGCTTTGAAAAGAAACAAAATATTTTTAAAAAATTAATCCTTCTTTTCACACATTTCCCCACCCCTTACTTTAAGGGTCATTGCCATAACTTGTGCTTGCCAGACGTCTCTCCTTAAGCTGATTTCCTCCCAATCTCTGCAAGGAGAACCTAGAAGTGCTGGATCCAACCTTCTTTGAGTGTAGATGTTGACTCCGTAATGAAGTTTAACTGCTTCTGCTACAAATAGAGCTGCTCACTCATATCACAGCATTACAGGGCAGCCTGGGGTGTGGGTCCTTATCTTCCATCCTGGCCCTGGGTTCGCACACTACTAGAAGGGCATACATTACATACAATGTGTCCATACACTTCTAAAGTGGGATTCAAGAAGTATTCGACTCCATGTTCCAGGATCCTTAGAGTTGGCTGAGCATTTCTAAACATAAAATTCATAGGTTCTGAATTCAGAATATGGAAAGTGAATTTTATTTCTACTGTTTGCCAGAGGGAAAGAGTTTTTCAAAGACTTGCTAGAGTTGGCACTATGCATCACAGTATTTTTGGTATCTGCGAAGATATGGGAAGAGTCAGATGGATAGAAACAGAAGTCATATTCTCTACCGAATCACAAACTGGAAACCTCTCCTGTCATTCATTTTCTGCATCATTTCATATAACTGTGATCTGTTTGGTTAGAAGGGAATTGCTTTCCCTGGATGATGCCTGTCTCAATTGATTCCGAGTTCCCCAAATGAGGGAGGCCTCATTGCTGTTCCATTTAAGACTTAAGTAGCTTTGCTGCCTGCCCACCCTCCAGAGCTCTTGGTTCCTGACTCCTCACTGTATGCAATAGTCCAGAGTCCTTACCTCTGATTTGACATGATGTTAGGTCTTGGGGAAATTGAAGTTCTATTTTTACAGGGAAAAAAAAACCTGAAGTAGCTATAAAATAAATGTAGGCTTCTGTTATACACTTTTACTTGTAATGCCTCTCCAGGTCTTAAGATATTTCTTTTTTATTGTTTTTTTCCTTTTTTAAATCAATTTTATTGATACATAGTCATAAAGCATACAATCCATCCAATATGGACAATCAGTGGTATTTGGTATAATTACATAGTTGTGCATTCATCACCTCAATCATTTTTACAGCATTTTCATTACAACACTAATAATAATAATAAACAAAGAAAAAAACTCTGCCCCTTAATAATAACCTCTCAATCTCTCTATCCTTCCCCTGCCATACATACCTTATATTTGTTTCCATCTCTCTAATTTATTTGTATTTATATTTTATATAGATGGAATAAAACAATATGTAGTACCTTTCGTCTAGTTTCTTTCACTTAGAATATTTCCTTTTTTTTACCATTAATGGAAGGTTAATATATTACTATATGCTACTACTATAGTTTACTTTGGTTGTATTTTTGCCTGATATCAACATCTAGAAACATTAGCATACATTTGTTCAGTTTCAAAGAAAAACAGTCTTATAAATGCAATGTTTATTACTCAGACTTTATATTTCACATGAGGTTTTGCTGCTCCACAGTCCCATTTTACATCTTTTATCTTTCTTCTAGTAATATACATGACCTTAGACTTTCCCTTTCAACCACTGTCATTCATGCGTATATATTAGCATTACTAGGTAACACCTTATGATTTCTATGCATTTCCAAAGATTTACAAACAACCTTTTAACTAATTCTGCACAGATCAATACTCAGCTTTCCATTCTCCAAACTCACTTGATTTTCTGGTTACCTATATTCTAGTTATTAACTCCATGACTTTACACAGTATATTTAGTTCAAAATAGCACAATCATTCAGTGTTTGTACTTATGTGTCTGGCATGCTTCACTCAATGTAATATCCTCCACGTTCATCCATTTTGTCATATGTATGCTTCATAACTTCATTTCTTCTTCCAGATATATAATATTCCATCATATGTATACACCACAATTTGTTTATACATTCACTGGGTGATGGACACCTGGATTTTGCAGTTGTGAATAATGCCACTATAAATATCAGTGTGCAGATATCTGTCCGTGTCACTGCTCTCAGTTCTTCTGGGTTTATACCTTGCAGTGGTATTGCGAGGTAATATGGCAAGTCTATATTCAACTTCTTTAGGAACTACCAAACTCCACAGTGGCTGTACCATTCTACATTCCCACTAACAGTGAAAGTGTTCCTATCTCTCCACATCCTCTCCAACACTTGTAGTTTTCTGACTTTTTAATAGTGGCCATTCTAATAGGTGTGAAATATCTCATTTAGCTTTAATTTACATTTCCCTAATCACTAGTGATGTTTAACATTTTTTCTTTTTTTTTCCTCCATTTGTATTTCTTCTTTGGACAAATGTCTATTCAAGTCTTTTGCCTCATTTTTAATTGAGTCATTTGTTCTTTTATTGTTGAGTTGCAGAATCTTTCTCAATATCATGGATATTAAACCCTTATTGGATATGTAATTTCCAAATATTTCTTCCATTGAATTGGCTGCCTTTCACCCCTTGACAAGGTCCTTCAAAGTGCAAAAGTGTTTAATTTTGAGGAGATTGCAATTATCTCTTTTTCTTTTGTTGCTCGTGCTTTGGGTGTAAAGTCCAAGAAACCACCATCTACCACAAGATCTTGAAGAGATTTCATACATTTTCTTCTGGGAGTATTGTGGTCCTGGCTTTTATATTTAGGTCTATGATCCATTTTGTTTTTGTTTCTCTTTGATCTGTTTTGAATCACTTCTTGTAAAGGGCGTGATATAGGATCCTCTTTCATTCCATTCTTTAAGATACAGATATCCAGTTCTTGCAGCACCATTTCTTTTTTCTTTTTTTTTTTTAAAGATTAATTTCTCTCCCCTCCTCCCCTCCCCCCAGTTGTCTGCTCTCTGTGTCCTTTCGCTGTGTGTTCTTCTGTGACTGCTTCTATCCTTATCAGCGGCACCTGGGATTCTGTGTTTATTTTTGTTGTGTCAGCTCTCCCTGTGTGCGGCGCCATTCTTGGGCAGGCTGCATTTTCTTTTGTGCTGGGCTGCTCTCCTTATGGGGCGCATTCCTTGAGCGTGGAGCTCCCCTAGTGTGGGACACCCCTGCGTGGCACGGCACTCCTTGCACCCATCAGCACTGCGCATGGGCCAGCTCCACATGGGTCAAGGAGGCCCAGGGTTTGAACCGCGGACCTCCCATCTGGTAGGCAGACGCCCTAACCATGGGCCAAGTCCACTTCCCAAGCACCATTTCTTGAAGAGACTGTTTTGTCCCAGTAACACAGACTTGGTAGGTTTGTCAAAAAGCAGTTAGCCATAGAAGTGAACGTCTATTTCTGGACTCTCAATTCTATACCACTGATAAATGTGTCTATCTTTATGCCAATACCATGCTATTTTGACCACTGTAGCTTTGTAATATGTTTCAGGTTCAGGCAGTAAGAGTCTTCCCACATCACTCTTCTTTTTCAGAATGCTTTTGTCTCTTTGACTGCCCTTCCCTTTCCAAATAGATTTGGTAGTTGCCTTTTCTGTTTCTGAAAGTAGGCTGTTAAAATTTTGATTGGTATTGCATTGAGTCTAGAAATGAGTTTGGGTAGGAGTGACATATTCACGATATTTAAGTCTTTGAATCCATGAGCATGGAATGTCTTTCCATTCGTTTACTTCTAAATTTTTTATTTCTTTTAGCAGCATGTTGTAGTTTTCTGAATGCAGGTCCTATACATCTTTGTTTAAATTGATACCTAGTTAGTTGAGTCTTTTTGTTGTTATTGTAAGTGGAATTTTTTACTGATTTCCTGTTAGATTGTTCAATACTAGTATACAGAAACATTACATATACTGTGTATCCTGCCACTATCCTGAACTTGTTTATTAGCTCAACTATCTTGGTCATAGACATTTCAGAATTTTCTTAATATAGAACCATTTCATCCACAAATAGTGAGCGTTTTACTTCCTCTTTTCCTATTTGAATGCATTTATGTTTTTCTCTTGTCAAATTGCTCTACCTAGAACTTCTAGTACAATGTTGAATAACAGTGGTGACAGTGGGCATACTTGTCTTGTTCCCAATCATAGAGTGAAAGTTTTCAATCTTTCCTCACTGAATAAAATGTTGGCTGTTGGTTTTTCATATATGCCTTTTATCATATTGATGAACTTTCTTAATATTCCTGTCATTTGAAGTGTTTTTATCAAGAATAGATGCTGGATTTTGTCAAGGTCCTTTTCTGCATTGATCAAGATGATCAGGTGGTTTTTGTCCTTCATTTTGTTAATGTGGTGTTTTATGTTAATTGATTTTCTTCCTATGAATTACCTCTGCATACAAGGAATAAATCTCACTTGGTCATGGTGTATAATTCTTTTGATATGCTGTTGGATTGTATTTGCAAGTATTTCATTGAGAATTTTTACATCTACGTTCTTTAGAGAGATTGGTCTGTAATTTCTTTTCTTGTAGTGTCTTTTTCTGACCTTGGTACTAGGTAGGGTGATGTTGGCTTCATAAAATGTGTTGAGTAATTTTTTGGAAGAATTTAAACAGGATTGGTGATAATTCTTCTCAAAATGCTTAGTAGACTTCCCATGTGAAGCCATCTCTTCCTGGACTTTTCTTTGTTGGAAGATTTTTGATGATTAATTCAAACTCTTTATGTGATAGGTTTGTTAAAATCCCATATTTCTTGTAAAGTCAATGTAGGTAGGTTCTGCATAGATATTTATGTCTCTTATTTATTCCTGGTGGATTGCCTTCTACATCTTTATAACTTTTTTGCATTTAAAGTCTATTTTATGAGAAAAAGAATAATAAAAATAAAGTAAAATAAATAAATAAATAAATAAATAAGGTCTATTTTGGGCAATACTAATATAGCTGTCCCTGCTTTTTTTTGGTTACTGTTTGCATGGACTATCTTTTTCCACCTTTTCACTTTCGGCAGGTTTGTATCCCTGGATCTAAGGTGAGGCTCTTGTAGGCAGCATATGGCTGGCTCATGTTCTTTGTCCATTTTGTCAGCCTGTATCTTTTTTTTAACTTATTTTATTTACTAATTTAATTCTCCCCACCCCCTTATTGTTTGCACTTACTGTGTGCTGTGCCTTTAGGAGGCAGTGGGAACTGAACCTGGGAGTTCTGATGTGGGAGAGAGGTGCCTAATCACTTGAACCACCTGTTCCCTGCTTTGCTGTATCTCTCATTATGTTTTTTTTCTTCTTGTGTCTCTTGTTGCATCATATTGTTGCATCAGCTTGCCATGCCTGCCCATCACATCAGCTCACTGTCTTACTTGTTTTCTTTAGGAGGCACCAGAAACGTCTGGCCCCTGCTTAGTTAGGACTCTCATTGTTTTTCTTATGTCTCTTGTTGCATCATCTTATTGTGTCAGCTTGCTGCACCTGCCCATCATGCCAGCTTGCTGTCTTCTTTAGGAGGTACCAGGAACTGAACCACAGACCTCCCATGTGGTAAGCAGGACCTCAGTCCTGGGAAGCCATATGAGCTTCCCTGTATCATTTGACTGGGTAGTATAATCCCATTTCATTCAATGATATTATCGTGAATGCATTATTTTCACTATTTTAGTCTTTGGCTTTCACATGTCATATCTTATTTTTGTCTGCCTTTTTACTCTTTTCATTATCCTTTCTAATCATTTTCCCTTCTACACTCTCCTCCAAGCCTCTCTCTCCATTTTGTGTTTTGTGGGGGGGGGGGGTTGTAGAACTCTCTTTAGAGCTTCCTACAAAGATGGATTCTTTTTTACAAATTCTCTTCGTTTCTACTTATTTGTGAATATTTTAAACTCAGTTTTATATTTGAAAGACAATTTTGCTGGATAAAGAATTCTCACCTGGCAGTTTTTCTCTTTCAGTATCCTAATTGTATCATACCACTGTCTTCTCACCTCCATGGTTTCTGATGAGAAGTCTGCACTAAGTTTTACTGGGCATCCCTCATATGTGATGGTTTGCGTCTCCCTTGCTGCTTTCAGAATTTTCTCTTTATCTTTGGCATTTGACATTCTGAGTAGTATGTGTCTTGAAGTAGGTCCATTCAGATTTATTCTGCTTGGAGTATACTGTGCTTCCTGGTCATGTAAGTTCATTTCTTTCATGAGAATTGGGACATTTTCAGCCATTATTTTCTCAAATACTCTTTCTGCCCCTTTTCCCTTCTCTTCTCCTTCTGGAACAGCCATGACATGTATGTTCTTGCACTTCATGTTATCATTCAACTCCCTAAGCCTCTGCTCAGTCCTTCCATTCTTCTCTTTCTATATTCTTCTCTCTTCAATTTCAGCTGTTCTGTATTATGTATCACTTATTCTTTCTTCCATCATTTCAAGTCTGCTGTTGTATGCCTTTAATGTGTTTTTTATCTCACCTATCATGTCTTTCATTCCAATGAGCTCTATTATTTTTCTACTTGGTTTTTTTAATTCTTCTTTGTGCTCACTCTGTGTGTTCTTGATATCCTTTATATCTTTAGCCATATTGTCTTTCAATTCATTAATTTGATTTTGGCAATTGTGTGCATCTCAGTAATTAGTTGTCCTAAATCCTGTGTCTCTTTTGGGCTTTGATATATTCCTTTTCTTGGGCCATATCTTCCTTTTCTTAGTATGGCTTATAGTTGTTTACTGATGTCTAGGCATCTGATTATGATGGTGAGTTTACTCTGATACTCAATTTCTGTCTTTTGCACTTGGATTTAGTGGCAGGGGGTTGTGTGTTTTGGCTGTTCTTTGATTTTTGGTTCAGTCTGTTCCAGTTCCTTGGGATTGTCCCTGTTCAGTTGCTCAAATCTGGGCCAAGGACCCAATAGTGTGTCACAGACCCACTTCAAAAGGCCTTGGGGGGGGGGAGGCTGTAAAGCCCTGAAAAAGCCTCTATTACTTATTTACCTTTATTTCTTTCCATGCACTTTCTTGGCCTTCCAGTAGATGGAGATGTTCGGCAGACCTCTCAGCCCAAACCCTGGTGGGAATATCTTTGCTGTAACACTGACTGCAGTAATGCCATAGAGGTTCCCGCCTCAGAGCTAATCGGGACTTGCAATTCAAACTTTCCCAAAAGCTGTTTCCAACCTTTACCTACAGCCCACTCAATTTTTCCAGATAGGAAAATAATTCCACTCCTCTCTGCATCCTCAGCAAGCAGTCCTGTGCAGTAGGAAGTGCATTTGAGAGGATCAGATCACTTTATTCCTATGCTAGCTTCCAACACAAACAATGGCATGGCCCTACCTGCTGTAGAATGGCTCATGAGCCACAGAAGACAAACTTTGTTGGCCAAAAGCTGAATTGGTCTTGGGCTGGTCCCTGTCTCTCTCCTTTCTTAGGGAGGTGGACTCTTGAGGGCCCTTCTGTCATAGCCACTAGCCAGAGGCTGGAGGGCTCAATGCTATCTGCTTCAAAGGTGGGGGGTGGGCACCAGCAGCTGTAAGTGCAACTTTACCTCAGGGTTTTCCCATCAAGATTCCTTTTGACCCTTTCTTATCTGAGTGGTGCCCAACTTTCCCCTTGTGTTCTAAGCCCTAGAAAAAAATTTTTCCAGGCCATTTCTTCCTGTCCTCTAGCTATTTTTCTGGGAGAGATGTAAGTCCTTTGTCTCTTTATTCCTCCTTATTCCCAGAAGTCCCTCTTAAGTATTTCTAAAAACTACTTTACCCATAGAAAATAACATGTAACGCTATAGCCAACTCCCAATTATTCCAGATCTATTTTCTGGGTTCACTTCTGGGGCTCCTTTCTTCTCCTTCTGTGTGTCATTTACATATTTTAGGCATTTCATTGCCCATTAGCACGCTTAGGAGAGTAGATGAATAATAGAAAGAAAACTGGAAATTCAGATCAGTCTTTTAGTTACTAATTAAAAATCACATTTGGAAAATAATGGAACTGTTACCAGAAGAATTTGTATTAGAAAAACAGAAGAAATTTAAGGTTAATTTGTAAATTCAAATAATTCCTGCCAAATCTGATCCCCTTTACTAAAGATAGCATCGTTTTTATAATTTAATGACTTTTACATAAGTTTATTAAATATCCTATAATGTGTTTTTGCTATAATTTCTAATGAAATTAACATATTACAGTTAAAGAGGCCATAATCGTCTCCTGTTAGAGAACACACTCATGTGTACCAGTAAGTGAAAAGTAACAGGCGGATGCCAAAGCAAGAAATTTTCAAATGAGAGAGGAAAGAAAATACACTGTGAGAGACAGGTATGGTAATGTCATAGCAAATTTATTTTGGCTGATAAGATACAGATAGTGTTTACAGTTTATAAACCCTATATTAAGAAACAGAAATGGTCCCTTCACCAGTTAAGTAGTATTTAAGCCTCTTCTCATAATTTTAGAAATTAGGTAGGATAAAAATGATATTTTATCTCAAGAATTTAAGACTAATAATAACTGACATTTGTTGAGTGCTTCTCTGCGGCAGGCATCAT
The DNA here is from genome assembly GCF_030445035.2 of Dasypus novemcinctus. Taxonomy (NCBI): domain Eukaryota; kingdom Metazoa; phylum Chordata; class Mammalia; order Cingulata; family Dasypodidae; genus Dasypus; species Dasypus novemcinctus. The sequence goes on from NC_080683.1 coordinate 45,038,300, forward strand.
TCTAAATGCTGTACCTCTGTTAGCGCACTTAATCCTCCCAGACCCCCTCTGAAGTAGGTACATTATTATCCCCACCTTATCGATGAGAAAACTGAGACTCAAAGCCAAGTAGCTTGCCCAAGGTCTAAGAGATGTAAGTAAGGGAGCCACCCTGCACACCCTGGCAGTCAAATTTCAGAGTTCACCTCCAGGGCACACTCTAAGATGTGTTCCTGGATGTTGTATCAACTTCCTTTTAAGCATCTTTCATTCCTTCTTCTCCCCCTGCATCTGCTTTTCCATCCTCAATCTGTCAGATTCCCCTTCCCATGCAAACCACTTGACCTGGCCACTGTACCATCACAGCTTTCTCCCTGCCTCAGCTGCCAAACCTTTCCATTACATTATCTCCAAAGGCTTCCAGAGCCAAGACATTAAGCAAATTAGGGAAATGGTCTTTAGGCGACCCTCCTCTGTTTTGATCAGGTAGCTGGGAAGAGACTCAGGATGGTGGCAGTGCTGGTTTGTGTCTGTTTTTTACCCAGGAAGGGAAGCAAGTGGTGGAGACGGTTGGGCCTATTTCAAGATGCGAAAAAGTAGTGTCGGGAGGTGGAAAACTGTCAACTACAGACAAGCAAATGGAAGGTGGTAGATGGCAAGTAAGAGGAATACCAGGCAGCCAAAATCCACAAGAAAAAAACTAGGGTGGAGCTGGGGGAGCTGCCAAGTTCCCAGGGATTAGTTTGCTTTCCAGGAGGGCTACACTTCCTGTACCCTACTGCTCTTAGGATAGCCTTTCAGAACCTCACTCAGAGCACAGTAACGTTACCAGATGAGCAAGAAGGAGCTCAAGTTAGCTTCCCCCTGAGGTGCTTAAAATATATAGATATGTCTCTCACAGGTGTCACTGTGCATGTTTTAGAATGTTTAACATTGTTTCTGCTTAGAGGGAAGGACTCGCACCTGATGAGAAATCCCCAGGTCTCTTGCTGGCTGCTGTGGGAGGTACAGTCTGACCAGATGTTTGTGGGAAAGAGTGGCACAGCCCTGGATGCAGCGAATGTAGGGGGCCCCCCTGAGTATAGGGTGGGTAAGCTAAAGACCCTGAATGCCTTCCAATCTTGGCGGTCTTTTAAGGCCAGTCCCCTTGTTCCAGGCACCACTGATATTTCTTCTCTCTGCTTCTTTTCCGTGCTCTTCTCTCACCTCAGCCAGAGAATCAGGATGCTGCCTCTGGCAGCAGTGCAGAAAAGCAGCAGATTCAAGTACCTTAAACAATAATGGAATATATAATACCACACGAAAAGGAGTTCAACTGGCAAGGAGCATCAGGACTCTGGCTCGTTTCTGTACAGTTCTCTTGACTCTGATCTTGACTCTTCCCCATCTGTGTGTCTGCCTCCTCCTCAGGCTGGAAGCAAAATAACTGCCACGGTTCTAAGCATTATCCCCAGGCACAACATTTCCAAAGACAGAAAACAGGCAAGCTTATCCTTGTATCTCTTCTTAAAAATGAAGAAACCTATCTGTTCCCACCTCATTTTCTGGAATTGGGTCTTATGCTCATTCCTGAAATGATCACGAGCAAAGAGAATGGGGCCATCATCCCTGGAGTCCCCAGTTAGGACCCAGCACCTGGAGCTGGGGTCAGACGCCCACGAAGGGCATAGATCAACTGCGGGGAGAGATTCCTGGATAAGTCTGAGGATAAGGGTTGGGGATTGGCTATTGGGAAAGCAACCTCGACTAGTGTCTGATACAGCCAAGAAGTCTTTTCTATTTTGTGGGTGACAGTGAGGTGGAAGTACAGTCTTAAACAAATATGTTGTCTTTGTGTCATTTCCGTTCATCTATGTGTCTAGACTTGTTAAACAGAAAAGCCAGGTTTAGATTTTTTTTTTTCTTCTTTCTTTCGTCAAATCACACCCTTAAGACAATGAACCCAGACTGGCTTAATTGTTTTTTGGGGGCTAGAGGGGATGGTCCATTCCATTTATTTTTTATTAGAGAAGTTGTTTATTGGAGTCATAAAACAATGAGGCATAAAATAAGGCCTAACTTTTTAAATGGCAAAAAAAAAAAAGAACAAAGGAAAAACTAGAGGGAAAAAAAATTATTTCAATAATATAAGCCCTCCTCACCTACAGGCAGCCCATACATTTCCTGTCATCATCACCACCAAGGGAAAACTGGTACAGTTGCCTTCCTCACCACCTCCCAGGATGCCTCACTCTTCAAGTGAGGCACTCATTTCCCTTGGCAATGCCTTCCTTTTGGAGTTAATGATAGTTTTAACTCACTCTCACCTAAAAACAGACGAAAGAGTATAAAAATATACAATGTCTGGATGTGGCAAGGACCCTAGACTTCTCTAGATGATAGCTAGTTCACCCTTCCTCTCTCTCTTCTGGGTCCCAGGCCGACCCAAACCCTTATTGGAGGTCATCAATTCACAAAGTGACAAAGTGATAGCTTTTTTTTTTAAATTTCTCTCCCCTTCTCCCACCCCCCCACCCCCCAGTGTTCTTCTGTGACCGCTTTTGTCCTTATCAGCGGCATGGGAATCTGTGTTTCTTTTTTTTGCGTCATCTTGCTGTGTCAGCTCTCCGTGTGGGCGGCGCCATTCCTGGGCAGGCTGCACTTTCTTTCACACTGGGTGGCTCTCCTTATGGGGCGCACTCCTTGCGCATGGGGCTCCCCTAAGCGGGGGACACCCCTGCGTGGCACAGCACTCCTTGCGCGCATCAGCACCGCGCATGGGCCAGCTCCACATGGGTCAAGGAGGCAGAAGTGATAGCATTTTAATGAGTGATTTCCTCCCCCTTGAGATGGCTCCCTTTTCTGTTTGCTAGTTGTTTTTTTCAGTGTGCTTATTGTCTGCTCATTGTTTTTGTTTGTTAGTTTGTTGTTTTATTTTGTTCTTTGTTTTGGTTTTGCTTGTTGTCTGCTCATTGTCTGTTTGATTTTACTTAAGAGGCCGTGGAAACTGAACCCAGGAGGCCAACTACTTGAGGCATCTGCTCCCCTAATGAAGTGATTCTGATGACTGTCCTAAATAGTCTTCTGTATCAACAATGGGATATTTTCTTCCATGCAGTATAAATCATGAACTGTCAACATTTTATATTTTATTAACTAATACACATGAACCTTTTATCCTATACTAATTTTCCTTCATGTGTATTTTCCAATGGCATCTTCTCCCCTCATATTTATCTCAGCATCCCCAGTTGATTTTTTAGTGTTTCCACAAAATTTCAAGCAATTGCACTGGACTTAACATTTTTACTGACTTTCCATATCAATCACCCAACTTTAGTCAGTCTTTGATTATAATTTTCCATAGTATATGATGCTTTCTGGCATTTTCTTTCTTTTTTAAAAAAAATTTTATTTTCTTTCTTTCTTTCTCCCCACCCCCTCATTCTTTGAACTTGCTGTGTCTGTCTTCTTTGTTTCTATAGGAGGCACCAGGAACCGAACCCAGAACCTCTGATGTATGAGGGAGATGCCTAATTGCTTAAGCCACCTCTGCCCTGCTTTGTTGTGTCTCTCATTATGTTTTTCCTCTTGTGTCTCTTGTTGCATCATCTTGTTGTGTCAGCTTGTCACACCTGCCCTTCACACCAGCTTGCTGTCTTCTTTAGGAGGCGCCAGGAACCGAACCATAGACCACCCAGGTGGTAGGTGGGAGCCCAATCACTTGAGCCACATCCACTTTCCACTGGCACTTTCCAGTATTGTGCAAGTGGCTCTGCATTGTGCTGAAAGGAATGATTCTTGTTAAAGCAATGTTCTGTTAGGGCTGTTACTTAATCTGCTTCTACATTCCTGGCCTGGGATTCCTGACTGAGGAGTATATCCATTCCTGTCAGTTCTATCTGTAACAAAATCTGAGGGCCTTCTTTAACAATGAGTACAAAAAAGATTTATTGAGAATGACTCAATCTAAACTTTGAAAATTTACACTCCATGTTTCACTCTATATTCAACTCATTTGTTAACGTCAATCTATGCAAGTCTGCAGAAGTTACTCAGTAGGATTCTGAAGCACACGTTCAGTTCTTCATCATTAAGAAATGGGTGAAAACTGTTACTTAAAAGAATACTCTTGATTCTGATCCATGGGTTTCTTTAGTTGTCTGGTTTCTTCACTGAAAGCTGTGTTCTCATCTTCTGTGATCTCCCTGAGATCCGCTTCTGTGTTCCATGGTTTTTATTACTATGGGGAGAGGGTTACTTCTCAATCCCTGGTTACAGACTCTGAGTGGTTAAGTATTTACTGTATTTTCGAGAAGGGTTTTGTAAAACACCTGCTCCTAGTTTTTAATTACTAGAGAAATGACTTTTCTATTTGTTTGGACGGAGTTCTTCCTGGCTTTCTACCCTAAACCAAGTGCTCTTTGTATTACAGAACAGGATTTCTGTTCATATTTCTCTACATTCTGCCCAAATATTTGTTGTCACCGTAGAAAGCCAGGAAAGATTATGCTCTACTCTTTTGGAGGAAAACATGGGTTCCTGATTGAGATATGCACTATGAAAGCATTACACCCTCTCCCTTCCAGCAAAAACAAGGCTACCTCTTGTCCTCTGAATACCACCTGAAACTACACCTTTCTGGCTTTTAAAAACCATCTAAAGGTTTTACTGAGTAACCAGGTTTGTAAACTGGAGCTATGTGTTTTGTTTCACCAGCAAAATAGGTGTACCTCTGTTACAGCAGTGCTTTAAAAATGCCTAGATGCTGTACTAGCTGTCAGTTGCTGCATAACATGTTACTCCAAATTTAGCAGCTTAAAACAAAAGACAAATAATCTATTTCTGTGGTCAGGAAATCCAGGAGTGACTTGACTGGAAGTCTCACACGCGGTGGCAGTCGGGCTGTCAGCATGGGCTGCAGGCATCTCAAGGCTCAAGGCTCAGCCGAGTATCATTGGAAACCATCTTAGAGACTGGCCACCTCAAATACCTTTAAAATGTGTATGTTTCTCAAGCAGCCAGATCTCTACCATTCCCTATTATAATTCCAGGAACCCAACCACCAATTATCCATCCCTTTCAAACATTTGCATTACCTGTCTACCCTTGTGACTGCTATTCTGGCCATTTCATGTCCAGCATCTTAATTATTATATCAAAAAAAGAGAATCACATCCTGTAATATAACCTTGGTTAGATTACAGCTAGACTATTATAGTCCATTCTTGGTGTAGCCTTTCAAAAGTAATATTAATGAAGTAATGAGCATATGGTTAGTGTGACAAAAAAAAAAAAAAAGGGAACAGGGAAAAAGCTAATCAGTGGCAAAATCAAGGTGTTCTTACCCCTAATCCAGCATTCTTCCTTTTACAATGTATGGCCCATCCTCAGCCACTTCAAGAGGTTGAAGATATGTTCTGGTTGCTTTAAAGAGCAGAACCAGAACCAAAGAGTTGCACAATACCAATTTTTAGCTCAGTATAACGACAGTCAGCAGGGACTCCACACCCACACTCCAGAAGATTGGATTTCTTCGTTGAAAGTTTTCAAACCAAACTTGGATTATCCACAGTCAGGGATTTCTGCTTCCAATGGAGATCAAACTAGACAACCCCTAAGAAATTTCCTTCCAACCCTGGTTTTCCATAACCTACCTTTCTGGCCATTTCCTCTTATTTTCCCTTGCAATTGCAAAATGAAGAATGGAAGAGGAAGGGGAGGAATGGCTGAGGAATGCCAAGGACAAGTTTCCTGTATGACCCTGGCATGACCTCTCTCTGGCTCTGAGAACAGTGCTTCCTGGTGCTTCTTAACTCTCACTAGCTCACTATTTCTCTTCCTTTTCCATAGCCAGTTTCGGCCCTTCATTTCTTATCAGTAGGTGTATGTGTGTGCTCCAGAGTGGAACATACCTGGAATTTGTTTAAGCCCTCAAATGAAGATTTCAATTCAAATCAACCAGCATTTGGGGCTGCTGATCTGGACTAGTGTTTTCCTGGGCACCAAAGGGGGCAAAGTGAGTAGACGTAATGACTACCACCTCACAGAACTGGCCATTCGGTGGTAAGTTTTACTGCCCCACCCTCCACTCCCACTCTAGTTACAGTATTGATTGACATAGAGGGAAATAAAAGGCATCTTCTTCAACCTTCAGACTTCAAGCTTTTCAGAAATAACCCATGGGTGACCTCTGAAATTTGTACAAAATAAGCACAAAGTTACTCATCACACAAAATCACAGAATTTAGCCCATATTTAAGAGCAGCACCTTCCAGTTGCGAGAGAAATTTGAGATTTCATTCGTACATCTCAAATTATTTCCTCCAAAGGCACACTTAGTTGTCTGCATCACAAAGAAAAACCAATATGACAACTTTTAAAATTATATTTAATCACTCTCATAGTGTGCTGTACTTGGTAAAAAAAGAAAACGGAAAAAAAGGTTGGGTAAAGGCCAGGATCCTTTTTCTGCAATGCACAGCTGACATGGGAAAAAACAAGCTACCAGGATTTGCTTCTTGAATTCTGCAACGTGAAACACACTTACATTGTCCCAGATTCTCCCTATTTTATTTTCATCATCTAATTTTTCCACCATTTTTGTCTCTTGCCATCTTTTTTCTCCATTGCTATGTACTACGATGCATAACAACAGTTCCTGGACTATGAAAATATATAAACCTGAGAAGAATATTGCCTGGGGAAAATTCATCTATGTACTTCCAGTTACAAAGATACATTTGCACATGAAACCCTGTATTCCCACTGGTGATAGATTTGCGTTTTCATTAATCTAATGCAGTAGCCACTAATGTAGCACATCATTCTATCGGAGTTGGTAACTAATCATACCCAAAATTGTCTTGAGGATGTGTTGCCATGATTTTGTGTTTTGGTTAAAAAGAAAGACCCCATGTCTTCTTGCATTTGTATCACTTATCTGTTGCTGCATAACCCTATGCCCCAAATTTAGTGGTTTAAAACAACCACAATTTATTCAGCCTATGGTCCTGCTGGGCAGTTCAGGTCTTAGCTGGACTTCCGCATGCCTCTGTGATCATGCCTCTGTCATCAGTTGGCTGGGGGATGGCTGGCCTGTGGTGCCACCTGGGGTGCCTCTCTGCCCCACACAGCCTCTCACCCATGAGGAGACTGCGCCCTTTCACCCAGCAGCAGCTGTGTTCCAAAGAGCAGTAGGAGTGGAACCTTGAAGCTTAGGCTTGTACTGTCAGTGTCACTTCCACTGCGTTCTGTTGGTCAAAGCAAAACACAAGGACATTCCAAATGCAAGGGATGGGGAAAGAGATTTCACCTCTTAATGTGAGGAGTTGCAAGTATTGAGACCATTATTGCAATCTACCACTGCAGTCATTGGCAGCTTATGGCCTTTGAGTGTTTTCAACATCCTGTTGGTTCCTTTAGTGAGGGTTCATTTTTTATTCCTCCCCATACCTTTCTTCCCTTCCACAGACTAAGAATGAAAAGGAAGGAAGGGCATTCTTAGCAACTAAGATACAGCAGGCATTGATTAGGCATTTTAAATCTATATCAAAACACCAATATTGGCAGAGGAGGAAATTGAGACCCAAAGAGTGTAGATAACTTGCCTATGTAGCTCAGCCTAAATGCTGGCGTGGGGGTTGAAATTGCATGTAGAGTTAACTCAAAACTCTTTTGGCTCCACCACACTTCCTAGCATGTTTTCTTTGTGTAGTTTACATCACGAATGAGTGAAGGAAAACTGATGTAAATCAGCTAAATATTTAGTGTTACATATATTACATATGTTGAGTGGTCTGTGTTCTTTTTCAAGTAATGTGGCGAACTTGCTCAGTTCATGCCCTTTTATCATGTATACACTACAGATATTTCCTCCTGCCCCTTCAAGTATCAATTAAGGGAGTGCACCAGTAATTCCTTTTTTTTTTCTTTATTAGGGAAGTTGTGTGTTTTTAGAACAGTCATGCATCGGTGTAGATCATTTGTTATAATTGCTGGCAGCATATTTTTATAATAGTACTAACTGTAGTCCATGACTTAACTTAAGGATCACTGTTGTGTAGTGTAGTTCCATGGATTCTTTTATTTTTATTCTATTACCATGTGTACAATCTAACATTTCCCCTTTTAACCACATTCAGATATATATTACAGTGCTGTTAATTATATCCAGACTGTTGTGCTACCATCACCATCATCTATTACCAAAACATTTCCATCATTCTAATTAAGTACCCTGCACAATTTAAACCTTAACTTCCAATTCCCTATCCCCACCTCATCCCTTGGGAACCTCTATTCTGGATGTTGCTTACTCTAATTGTTTCAAATAAGTGAGATCATACAATATTTGTCCTTTCGTGTCTAGCTTATTTCACTCAACACGATGTCTTCAAGGTTCATCCATGTTGTCTCATGTATCAGGATTTCATTCCTTTTTACAGCTGAATAATATTCCATTGTATGTATATACCACACTTCGATTGCTTCCATCTTTTGGCAATTGTAACTAATGTTGCTAGTACATTAGTGTACAAATAACTGTTCAAGTCCCTGCATTCATTTCTTTTAGGTATATCCCAAGTACTAGGATTGCTACATCATACAGTAGTTCTATACTTTGCTTTCTGAGGAGCAACCAAACTGTCTTCCACAGCAGCTACACCAATTTAATTGCCACCAGAAACAAATAAATGTTCCTATTTCTCTGCATCCTCTCCAACACTATTATTTTCCATATTTTTTACTAGCAGCCATTCTAGTGGATGTAAAATGATACTCATTGTGGCTAATGATGTTGAGCATCTTTTTATGGGCTTTCTGGCCATTTGTATATCTTCTTTGGAGAAATGTCTAGTCAAGTCTTTTGCCCATTTTTAATTGGGTTGTATTTCTTTTTTCTTGTTAAGTTGAAAGATTTTTTTTACATATTCTGGATACTAAACCTTCATCAGCTATGTGGTTTCCAAATATTTTCTCCCTTTGTGTACATCATCATTTCACTTTTTTGAGGCACAGAAGTTTTGAATTTTGATAAGGTCTCTTTTAACTATATTTTCTTTAGTTGCTTATGCTTTGGGTGTAAACCATTGCCTAACACAAGGACCTGAAAATGCATCTCTGTGTTTTCTTCTAGGAGTTTAATAGATCTAGCTCTTATATTTAGGCTTTTGGTCTATTTTGAGTTGGTCTATTTGTGTTGTTGTGAAGTAGAAGTCCTTCACCTTTTTTTTTTTTTTTCAAATGAAGATCCAGTTTTCCCAGTACCATTTGTTGAAGAGACTATTCTTTCCCAATTGAGTGGTCTTTACCATCTTATCAAAAGTCAATTGGGGGGAAGCGGACTTGGCCCAAAGGATAGGGTGTCCGCCTACCACATGTGAGGTCCGTGGTTCAAACCCCGGGCCTCCTTGACCCATGTGGAGCTGGCCCATGCACAGTGCTGATGCGCCAAGGAGTGCCTCTGCCACGCAGGGGTGTCCCTCTCATAGGGGAGCCCCACACACAAGGAGCATGCCCTGTAAGGAGAGCCACCCAGTGTGAAAGAAAGTGCAGCCTGCCCAGGAATTGTGCCACACACACAGAGAGCTGACACAATAAGATGACGCAACAAAAAGAAACACAGATTCCCAGTGCCACTGATAAGGATAGAAGCAGTCACAGAAGAACACACAGCAAATGGACACAGAGAGCAGACAATTGTGGGGGGAAGGGAGGAGAGGGGAGAGAAATAAATTTTTTAAAAGATCTTTAAAGGAAAAAAAAAGTCAATTGGTCATCAATGTGAGAGTTGATTTCTAGCTCTCAGTTTGATTTCATAGGTCTATATTATGTCCTTCTGCTAGTACCATGCTGTTTTGATTACTGTGGCTTTGTAATAAGTTTTAAGATCAGAAAGTGTGAGTTCTCCAACTTCATTCCTCTTTCTCAAGATGGCTTTAGTTATTTGGGGCCCCTTACCCTTCCATATAAATTTGAAACTTGACTTTTCCATTTCTGCAAAGAAGGTTGTAATTTTGATTGGGATTGCATTGACTCTATAAATTACTTTGGGTAGTAGTGACATCTTAATGATATTTAGTCTTCTAATCCATAAACACAAAATGTCCTTCCATGTATTTAGATCTTTGATTTCTTTTAGCAATATTTTGTAGTTTTCTGTGTACAAGTCATTTACATCCTTGGTTAGATTTATTCCTAGATATTTGATTTTTTTAGTTGCTATTGTAAATGGAATTTTTTCTTGATTTCTTCTTCTGATTTTGTTTGTTGCTTGTGTATGGAAACACTACTGACTTTGGGGGGTTAATCTTGTACCCCTCCCCCCCACACTTTGCTGAATTCATTAATTAGCTCTAGGAGCTGTGTTGTAGATTTTTCAGGATTTTATGCATATAGGATCATGTCTTCTGTAAATAGGGAAAGTTTTACTTCTTCCTTTCCAATTTGGATGCCTTTATTTCTTTTTCTTGCCTAACTTCTCTGGTGTACAATGTTGAAAAACAGTGGTGACAGTGGGCATCCTTGTCTTGTTCTCAATCTTAGAGGGAAAGCTTTCAGTCTTTCACCATTAAGTAGGATGTTAGTTGTAGGTTTTCCATATAGCCTTTTATCATGTTGAGGAAATTTCCTTCTATTCCGAGTGTTCTAAGTATTTTTATCAATAAGTGGTGCTGGATTTTATTAAATGCCATTTTATATCATGTGATTTTCTTCCTTCACTGGGTTACTATGGGATATTATTACATTAATAAATAGTCTTATGTTGAACCAGTCTTGCATACCAGGGAAAAACCCCCTTGATCATGGTGTATAATTCATGTAATATACTCTTGGATTTGGTTTGCTCATGTTTTGTTGAGGATTGTTGCATCTATATTCACAAGAGATAAGGGTCTATAGTTTTCCTTTCTTGTGGTATCTTTATCTGGCTGTGGTATAAGGGTGATGTCAGCCTTGTAGAATGAATTAGGGAGTGTTCCCTTACTTCAATTTTTTGGAAGAGTTTGAGCAGAATTGGAGTTAAGTCTTCTTAGAAAGTTTGGTACAATTCCCCTGTGAAGCCATCTTGTCCTGGGCTTTTCTTTGTTGGGAGGTTTTTGATAACTGATTCAATCTCTTTACTAGTACTTGGTTTGTTGAAGTCTTCTGTCTCTTCTTGAGTCATTGTAGGTAGTTTGTATGTCTCTAAGAATTTGTCCATTTCATCCAGGTTATCTAATTTAAGGGTCAACAGTTGTTCATAGTATCCTCTTACAGTCCTTTTTATTTCAGTATGATCATAGTAGTGTCTCCCTTTTTGTTTCTGATTTTAGTTATTTGTACCCTCTCTTTTTTTTTCTTTGTCAGTCTAGCTAAACGTTTGTCAATTTTATTGATCTTTCCAAATAACAAACTTTCAGTTTTGTTGATTCTCTCTATTGGTTTTTTTTGTTTTGTTTTCTATTTCATTTATCTCCACTCTAATCTTTGTTACTTCCTTCTCTCTGTTCACTTTTAGTTTAGTTTGCTCCTCTTTTTCTAGTCTTCCCCATTATTCTTTTAAAGCAACACTTATGTTGCCATCTCTGGCTAAGCTAGTCCAAATGGTATCTAGGACGCCATATTGGCATAGCATTTCCTGGCAGTATCACTGCTAGCCTAATAAGAGTTGAAATTTGAGAAAAAAAGTTTACCAGATCTATTTACAATTCCCAGCAGATAGGATTAATGCATGATTTGTGATTCTGAAGTTTTTCAGGCCATTGCAAGCCATGAATACTCCAGTTGGGGCTGGATGCTGCTGAATATGGTTCGCAGGAGATAGATCCCATACTTGTGGGGATATGGTTAAGTAACTCAAAGTCACTTTGCCATTGATTTGGAATGTTTCTCCCCAAGGTGACGCACTGTCTGTCTGAGTTTGGAATAATAAGAGCAATTCCATCGATTTCTTCTAATTTGACCTACTTCATTATATTACTCTGTAGAGGCTAGTTGAGATCATACTGTTAGGAGTGAAGCAAGTACTATCTCAATTATCTCAATGCGATGACCACTTTGCTTTGCTAAGATGACCCAAATGTTTGTTCTAATAAGAGCAACCTTTCTAGGCTATGAATTTATCTTGCTTTTTTTGCAAGCACCTAGATGATTGTACTAGACTACAAAATCTACCAAAGTAAATTGTGTGTGTGTGTGTGTGTAAAAAGTTTTCCCAAAGCTGTGAGTTTTATATCTTTGTTTTCAACTAGGAAGACTCACAATGCCTTCAGTATGGTGAGTTTCTCAATTTTTTATGAAAACTGAGTTAATCAAACAATGTTTAGGAACATCATTTTCAAGTAAAACAGACCTCATTTCAAATCCTAGTTCCCCCTCTTACTGGCTGGGTGAGAGGGCAAGTGACTTAACCTCACTACACTTTAGTTCTCTTTCTCTTTCTCTCTCTCTCTCTCTCAAATTCTCTCTTTGTGAAATAGCAGGAGTAATACCTACCTAATAGGATTGTGTAAATAAAAATGAGATGTAATGTCTGCAAAAGGCTTGTACAGTGCCCAGCACAGAATAGTGCTTAATAAATTGAGTTTACTATTATATATTAATTAATGCTAGTGTCCACCTTAATTTTAATGAATTGAAGTCTTTGACCTGATTAATATGCCTGTTTTCATCTTCCCTTCTTCCAGGACTTGATGGCAATTCCTACCTAGAGTAAATCAAAGTTTAGTATTAGCAATTTGTTCCTTAGGGTAAGTTTTAGGATTCCTCATGTTAAATAATTCATATAAGAATAGAAAAAAATGAAGTTATTTTTATTATACCACATGCTATTTCTGTTTATCAGGGATCAGGGTCTTGATTAGAGATGAGAGAGTGAGCATGTTTAGTATATGACAAAAGACATGTGACACATACTAGTTGCTTAGAAAATATTTATTATGAATGAATGAATAACGAAAAGATAATGAAAAGTCAAGATTTAATGTGTAGTTATTCAGGAGTCAGTTAATTAAACCTTCTTGACAAATATTTCTTAGGGTTTGTAGAAAGCTCCCAGTAAATAAGACACATCACTGAGGCACAGAGTGTAATATTATTTAAAATGTTGTTGCCGAATCACTGAATGCCAAGGTATTCAATAAAGTTGGTATTTGAGTGATTTTAAGAAGATAATGAAACCCTTGTCTTGCTTTATAGGTGCAACAATTTAGAAAGAACACATAGAAACATACCCTAGTATTGCTATTTGAATAAAGATATCAGATATTACAACAAATGCAAATAAAAAGAACAAAGAAAACAAAATTCTTTTATGGTTTTCTTTTACCTTATGGACAGTTACTAAGCCATTATTATGGTGATGGTGTGATCAGCAATTTTAGCAGTAGAAACCATATTAATTGTTTTTGAAAACTCTCCAGTGCTTCACATCATCACTCAAAACAGAGAGAGATTCTTTTAAATTAAGTGCCAGGAACTGGTGCCTGAAATTTTGCCAGCATTTCTGCTAGCCATTAAGTAAGGTTAATTGACAATCCTTAATAGAGAATCTTAGAGACATTCATATCGTAATTAACATAATTTCAGATGGTGATAATGCATGAATTATCTACTCAATCAGTGTAAATGGGGTCTTTGATCATAAAGGGAAGATGCTCTCATGCATAGTATCTTACATAATAGATCCCCTCATTAGTGTGAATTAGTATTGCTGAATGATGCTAATTAGCAAACCTGGGAACAAACACAATAAAATTCAAACTTGACAAATCACAAAAGAGTACTGGTTAGTGCAATCAGTTAACACATTTAGATTATTCTTTTGATTGAGTCCTCCAGCAACTGAGTTTGCTGTGGTTGGCAAGCACTGTGCACAGTATCTTTACCAGTCATAGAAATAATCAGCCATGTACTAAAAGTTCATACTGAAAGTTGAGAAAAATCACAAGGTTTTAGTAAGTTACCAAGAATGTGGTTTTGTGAAGCATAAGGAGATGGAGTCCTATTTCTGAGGTGACTATAGAGAGGTATAGAACTTTAAGAAAAGAGAAAGGGACCTGAGTACCTCTCATTTTCCCAGGCTTTAAATGCAGTTTGTTTGTATGTCTGGGAGCCAATGAGAAACTGCAGGACAAAGAGAGTTTTTATCTTTGGTGATGGAGAAGATAGAGAGGAAGAAAGATGGGAGAGAGGTAAAAATGAGGGATGTGAACAAGGCAGGAAAAACTGTGCCTGAGATGCTTTTCAAACTATGTTAGAAGATTTTAAAAAATAAGAATAATAAAAATTAAAAACATTGTGTTATAATGTCATGAAATCAAAATAATGAGTTATGGGAAGCGGACTTGGCCCAGTGGTTAGGGCATCCGTCTACCACATGGGAGGTCCGCGGTTCAAACCCCGGGCCTCCTTGACCCGTGTGGAGCTGGCCCATGTGCAATACTGATGCGCACAAGGAGTGCCCTGCCACATAGGAGTGCCCCTGCGTAGGGGAACCCCACGCGCAAGGAGTGCGCCCCATAAGGAGAGCCGCCCAGCGCGAAAGAAAGTGCAGCCTGCCCAGGAATGGTGCCATACACACGGAGAGCTGACACAACAAGATGACGCAACAAAAAGAAACACAAATTCCTGTGCCGCTGACAACAACTGAAGCAGACAAAGAGAACATGCATCGAATAGACACAGAGAACAGACAACTGGGGTGGGGGCAGGATAAGGGGAGATAAATAAATAAATAAATCTTTAAAAAGAATAATGGGTTATGATCTGCATGATTTTAATGAATGAAATAGGATGGGGTGGCAAGTTATAAGGAAAGACAAAATGAGGTAAGACAGTATAGGAAATGGAAGTGTCACAGATAGTAAGAGCCAGTATTATATCGTGAGCCTTTCAGGACTTTTCTTCCTGATGACTTTTTATTTTACCAAAGTAATACAATTACCTCTTGTAGTAGTCAGCCAAAGGAATACTGAGGCAATATACCAGAAATCAGTTGGCTTTTATAAAGGGTATTTATTTGGGGTAGAAACTTACAGTCACAAGGACCTAAAGAGTCCAACTCAAGGTGCTTTCTCACCCAAAGTCTATTGCCACATGTGGATACAAGAGGGCAGGCAATGTCTGCAAGGGTTCAGTTTTCCTCCTTCTTCCCAGCTTCTTCCAATCTCAACCACAGTCTGGGACAAGTCTTGTCTCTCTCCCAGGGCTTGTTTCTCTCCGGGCTCAGCTACTCTGCTCTATCCACAAGGTCAGCTGTAGACTATCAGGCAAACAACTCATCTCTCTTCCCGGAGCCTCTGCCGTGTGTATGGAGCCATCTCTGTTCCTCTGTATTCTTCTCCTGTATGTTCACTTCCCGGGCTCCAGGATCAAAACTCCAACTAACTCTTCTGCCAGTGTCGTTTTCTCTGTGAGTCCCCACCCACCAAGAGGGCAGGGACTCAACATTCTACTGATGTGGCCCAATCAGAGTCTTAATCTTCAGTCAAGTAAAACTGAAACCTCTGAATCCAATACATATTTTTGGAATTCATAGACAATATTAAACTGTTGGCCTAGTTTTTAAAAAATATTTAATACATGTTCATTAAACATCACTGATATATATTTTTATATCTATCATCTTAACTTTTTCTTTTTTAAAATTATTTTTCTTTATTTTTAAAGAAGCTTTAGATTTCATAAATGTTACATTGAAAATATAGGGGATTCCCATATACCTCACCTACCACACACACACACACACACACACACTTTCCCCCATTAACAACATCTTTCATTAGTGTGGTACATTTGTTACAATTGATAAACATATATGAAATCATTGCTACTAACCATAGTCTATAGTTTGCTTTATGGTTTATATAATATATACCTGGTTTTTAACATCAAATGATATGAATTTAACTCAAAATGGATCATGGACTTAAATGTAAACATAAAACTGTAAAACCTTTAGGAAAAAAACATAAGAGACAATCTTGAGGATGTAAGACTAAGCAAAGATTTGACACCAAGATCACAATCCATAAAGGGAAAATTGACAGATTGGACTTCATCAAAATTTAAAACTTCTACTCCATGAAAGACCTTGTTAAAGGGATGAAAAATAAGGTACACTGTTGTAGAATTTGAGAGAGGTTCAATTATTTGCGTATAGAGAGGCCAGGACTCAGGAATGATTTTGAGAAGGAAAAATGGTTTATTGATGGCTGGCCGGACTCGGGAGCTTTCTGTTTGAATCCCAAGCCAGAGAAAGATTTTTGAATCCCTTTTATATAGAGGAAAGGCCAAATGGTCCCTTTGTTTCAGTTCTCAATAGGCTTCAATTAGCATATATATCTTCCACATCTTAGGTAAGCTTTTAGCAAGGACTTCAGACATTCTAGGTAAGCTTTTAGCATATTTAGTTTGCATTTCCCCTAAATACTTAAAAGTTTATAGACCTTGCATTGTTAAACTGTTTCCTGGGACTGAAGTCCTTGCCATTGTTACCAAGGGCAGGACTGCAGCCTCTTACCGTCACACCCACAAGTCAGAGAGCTTAGGTTATCTCTGAAGAGACAAAGAGCCTCCCACCCATAGCCCACATCACACACTAGGAGAAAATATTTGCAAACCATATCTCTGACCATAGACTAGTATCTAGAATGTATTAAGAACTCTCAAAATTCAACTGTTAAAAAGGAAAGAAAAGAAAAACAAAATGATTCAGTTAGAAAATGGCAAAAGGCATGAACACTCATTTCACCAAAGAGAATATGCAGGTAGCAAATAAGCACATGAAAAGATGTTTAACATCATTAACCATTAAGGAAATGCAAATTAAAACCACAAGAAGATATCACTACATGCCTTTCAGAATGGTTAAACTAAAAAACAGTGACAACATAAAATGTTGGCAAGGATGCAGAGGTACTGAATCATATATTACTGGTGGGAATATGAAATGGTACAGCCACTCTGAAAAATATTCTAGTGCTTTCTTATAAAACTAAGCATGCAACTGTGATGTAACCCAGTAATTGTACTCAAGAGCATTTTTCCAGAGAAGGAAATACTCAGTGCTCAAACAAAAACTTGAATGTGAATGTATCCAAAGAAGCTTTATCCATAATAATGATAACCGAAAAACTAGAAACAACCCAGATATGCTTTCTCAGGTGAATAATTAAACTCTGATACATCCATGCCAGGGAAAACTATTCAACAATAAAACTGAATAAACTATTGATACACACAACTTGAATGAATCTTAAGGGAATTATGCTTAGTGGGAAAAAATTCAATCCCAAAAGGTCACATACTATGTGATACCATTTATATAACATTCTTGACGTTGCAAAATTTTAGAAACGGAGATCAGATTAATGGTTGCCAGGAGTCAGGAATAGGGTTGGGGGTAGGAGATAGAAGGGAAAGGGTGTGGCTATAAAAGGGCAACATGAGGATTCCATATGATGAAGAAAATGCTCTGTAACTTGACTATATCCTGATTGTGGTATAGTTTTGCAAGATGTAACCATTAGGGGAAACCAGGTAAGGGATACATGGGATCTCTCTGTATTGTTTCTTATAACTGCATGTGAGTCTACTATTATCTCAAAGTTAAATGTTTAATTTAAAAAGAGGGAAAAAAAAACCCACCAAATCATATAAGCCATGTATAACAGTATGTGATGGTTCCCTGCCTCAACTTTCCCCAACTCAACCCCAGTGCTCCCGTCCAGAAGCAACTACTTTCTATTTTTTTAGCTGTTTCTTCTGATGTTTGCTTGACTCCATATTTTAAAAGAATATGTATGTACTGCTAACTTCTGATTGACCCGTTTTGGATATTATCTAGTTACTTTCTATTCTGATAAATGATGATTTAGCTCTTTTTCATGGTCTTCCCATCTGCATACTGTCCTCTGTCCTTCCTTTATGCTGGAATCCTTTGTAAGCAGAATGAAATCAGACAGAGAGAGAGAGAAAGCCAGAGGCATCAGCCAGAAGCTGAAAATCAGTTATAATCTTATGATAAATCAAAATGCGGTGTCTGCATTATGCCTGTACTCTGATGGCTTCTTACTTTTTGCTTTTCTGATAGTAAATGAATGCCTTGTTGCTCATTTCATAATTCTTCCCACATCTTCCAACACCTTCCCATTAACATTTTCTGCAGGGTCACTTGCATCAGGTAATTTACCAGTCCCGTTGTGGGTTTTCTTGGAAGACACATCCTGGAAGTTGCTGCACAGCCATTATCCTCTGAATTCCCTTTGATTTTCTTCCAGATTGGATTCTCAGTTTCCTGGATCTCATCTTTTACTTCTTGATTACTCCCTATTGCAGGGAATAAAATCAAGTTGTTCTATTTTCAGGTAAGATGGTATGGTCACAGATGCATGCTGCTTACAGCTGTCCAGTACCTGTCCCCTGATTCACAGCCATTTCTGTTTGGACCAGACCCTCTACGCTGGTGCACTGTGGCCACACAGGGATTTTCTTGCTCCACCACCCTGGATTCCCGTTGTGTCCCTCCTGTTTTCTATAACTCTGTCTTCCTTGCTCTTGGCTTACTTTCTCATTTTGATAAAGTTCATCTTCTAGTTCATATCTAAAGAAGAGTTCATGGAAAGCAAAATTTTTTAGACCTTGCAGATCTGAAAAGAGCTTTACTACCTCCTCACGCTAATTGATAGTTTGATTTGGTATGGAATTTTATGCTGGAAATAATGTGCCTTCAGAGTGTTGAATACATTGCATCTTTTTTGCTTTTCAGTATCGTTGAAAAGTTCAAAGCCATTCTCATTTTTTCCATGACTAGGGTTTTTGTTTTTTCCTCTTCGGAAGCTTGTAGAATCCACTCTTTGCAACCAGTATTCTGAAATTTCACAATGATAATCCTTCATAGGGATGTATTTTTATCCATTTTACTAGATACTCAATGGGCCATTGCAAACTGTTAATTCCTGACCTTCAGTTCTGGAACATTTTGATTTTTTAAAATGATTTCATCCCTCCATTATCTATGTTCTCTGTGGAAATCAGTTATTTGGAGTTTGGATTTCCTGGAATGGTCCTCAGGTTTTCTTACCCTTTCTCTCCCATTTTCTACCTGTTTGGGTTTTCATACTTTCTAGTAGGTTTGATCAACTCTATCTTCCAGCTCATTATGATATTCATTTCTGCTATCATTTCTGAGTTACTTTTGTTTTTATTGTTTCCTAAGTGTTCCTTTATTTTAGTAACCTATTTTTGTTTCATGTTTTAGTATCTTGCCCTATCTTTGTGCAGGTATTAGTGACAGATTTTTTTAAATTTTTTTTCCTTGCACAATTTCTGATTCCTTTTAGTTGCTTTTGATCTCTTATCTTATATTGCAAGATTTACTTAGATATTCAGAAAACCTTGGCTGTCACCTCGTAAGTGTAGAAGACTACAAAGATAATTCTTTGTTGAGATTAAGGCTGATCTACTTTGATCTTCTCCAAAGGTTGATCTGGGTCACCCATTTGTTGGGGGTTTCCTGGTATCAGTATCTGTAGGTCATTTTCTTGGGCTGATCAGATTCCCCAGAGTAATAATCCAAACCCCTCCCTGGGGAGTAAAGTTCTTGCCGCCACTGTTATGATGGTGATGGGGTGGCAATGGGTTCTCAATGTTCAGGCTATATTTGGTAACTGGGGTAAAGTTTTTACCCAAAAAGACCCTTGCCCTTGCCTTCTGGGAGATCATCTCTAAACACTTGGAATGTCACACCTGATAGAGCTATCTTTGTTTGCTTGGGATCTTGGGTCATGCAGGAAAGCCCAACAATATGATTGTGGGGACTAGCAGTTTTAGTATCTTTGGCTGCTCAAGCAAATACCAATGCAAAGATTAAGCTTAAACAATGGATTCATTTGCTCACATTTTGAGGCTAAGAGAACATCCAAATCAAGACATCATCAAGGAAATGCTTTCTCCCCAAAATCTGTGGCATTCTGGGACTGTTTGCCAGCAATCCTTGGTCCTTAGTTTGTCACATGACAAGGCACATGGTGGCATCTCCTGGTCCCTCTCTTCTCTTTTGGGTTCCATTGATTTTCAGATTCTGACTGTTCCCTCTGGCTATCTTTCTCTTGGGGTGTCTGATTTTATTCTGCTTACAAAGGATTCCAGTACTAAGACTAAGACCCATCCTGAATGGGCTGGGCCTCACCTTAACTGAAGTAACTTCATCAAAAGATCCTACTTACAATGGGTTCACACCCACATGAATGGACTCAATTTAAGAACATGTTTTTTTATGGTATATTCAGCTTTAAATTATGACACTCCATCCTTAGGACCCCAAAAGACATGTTCTTTCCACAAGCAAAATACATTGATTCCAGCACAACATCCCAATAGCCTTAAGTCGTTTCAGAAATAATGCTAAGTACAAAGTTTTATCAAAGTTGGTTATGGGTGTGGTCCACGCCCGCCCCATCTGTGGACCTGTGAAACCTAGAGACCAAGTTATCTACTTCCAATATACATTGGAGAGACAGACAGAGGCTAAAGGTGCCATCCCAGAAGGGAAAAATTGGAAGAGAAGCAGGAGTCACAAGTCCCAAACAATCCGAAACCCAGCAGGGCAAGCGCCTTTAGATTTCAAAGTCTGAGTCATCTATGGAGCAATGTTTTGTCCTTCAAGCCTGAGAAGCAGAAGCCCCACCCTTCCAAGTGACTGTGCAGCAGCTATGCTCTCCCAAAACACTGGGGTGAAGGCTCCATCCTCTCAGAGCACTTGTATGGTAGCCAGAGTCTTCTCTAAGCATTGGGGTGACAGCACTTCTCCTGAAAAATGGGGTGGAAGGCCCACCCTCTGCAAGCCCTAGGGTAGACTCACCCTTTCCACACACATGGATGGTCCACTTTCTTGACTTGAGGAGGTATATTCAGCCAGACTTTGGCTTCTTTGGTTCTGCCCTTGAAGCCATTCTTCCTTCAATTTGTCCCTTCTCGGTCCCTTTGAGTCCATGTAAGGCAGAGATTCCACTCATACAAGTCTCACAAAAAAACTTGTCAATTTTGCATGTAGCTCATAGGGTACCACACCATCATGCAGTAGGACTTCCCATAGATCATTCCTGGAGAACTGTACCTCCAGTCCTGACTTGCATAGAAATCACTGACTGGTTCCATGTTCAGTTAAACTCTCACATGGAGCACTGTTCTCTGGGACTCACTTTATGGAAACTCAGAATTTTTCAAACCATCAATTTCTGGGTTTTTGTGCCCAGGAGTTCAGTTGTCACCCTATCCTTTTGCTCTCACATTTTGCTCAAAGCTGCAACTCTCGGGAAGCGGATGTGGCTCGAGTGATAGAGCTTCTTCCTAACATATGGGAGGACCCAGGTTCAATCCCTGGGGCCTCCTGGTAGAAAAGAAGAGAAAGCATACCCATGTGGTGAGCCAGTGCCTGCACAAGTGCCCACGTGGTGAGCCAGTGCCTGCACAAGTGAGTAACGCAGCAAAATGATGATGCATCAAAAAGAGACAAGGGGAGAGTCAAGGTGAAGCATAGCAGAAACCAGGAGCTAAGGTGGCGCAATTAACAGGGAACCTCTGTCCACATCGGCGGTCTGCAGGATCGAATCCTGGTGAATCCTAGAGGAGAGAAAATGAGAAGAGAAGATAATACAGACAGCAAAAACAGCAGGGTGGGAGGAAGGGAAGGGGAAAAAATAAATCATTTTTTTTTTTAAAGCTGCAACTTTCCACATTTAACTTGGAAATCTCCTCAGCTAAATATCCGAGTTCATCACCTTCAAGTTCTACCTTCCATCCAATATCAGAACTCAATTTCACAAAGTTCCTTGCCACTTTAAAACAAGGATTGTGTTTCTCCAGTTTCCAATAACACATTCATCATTGGGAGTACCTTTAGCGTCTATATTTCTACCAACAGTTTCTTCAAAGCTATCTAGG
This sequence comes from Dasypus novemcinctus, assembly GCF_030445035.2. NCBI lineage: Eukaryota > Metazoa > Chordata > Mammalia > Cingulata > Dasypodidae > Dasypus > Dasypus novemcinctus. The sequence goes on from NC_080683.1 coordinate 45,060,188, forward strand.
CCTTTTCTATCAGGCACCTCACAGTTCTTCCAGTCCCTACCCATTCCCCAATTCCAAAGCCATTTCCACATTTTTTGTTATTTGAAATAGCAGGATCCCACTCTCCTGGTACCAAAATCTGTTTTAATTTCCTTGGTTGCTCAGACAAATACCAATGCAATGGTTCAGCTTAAACAATGAGAATTTATTTGCTTCCAGTTTTGAAGCTAAGAGAAGAGTACGAATCAAGGCATCTTCAAGGCAATGCTTTCTCCTCAAAGACTGTGCAGTCCTTGATTTGACTGCCAGCAATCCTTTGTCCTTAGATTGTCACATGTCAAGACACATGATGGCATCTCCTGTTCTCTCCCTTCCCTTCCAGGTTCTGTTGATGTTCAGCTTCTGACTACTCCCTCTGGCTTTCTCTTTCTGTGTCTGATTTCATTCTGCATATAAAGAACTCCAATAATACGATTAAGACCCATCCTGGTTAACTGTAGTAACCTCATCATAAGGTCCTACTTACAATGGGTCCACACCCACAGGAATGGATTCTATTTAAGAACATTTTTTTCTGGGGTACATCCAGCTTCAAACCACTACCCTGACCATGCCAGAAAGATCAACAGTGTGATTTAGGGTGGAGTTTTAGGGTCACGCAGTATCAGTGGACCTGGAAACTGAAAGTAACCATGTAGGCAGTCAATCATGCCTACATGATGGAGCCCCAATAAAAACTCTGAACACCGAGGGACAGAGAAGCTTCGCTAGCTGGCAATACACCATGCATATTGTCACACACTGATACCAGAAAAGGATCACATCCAGACTCCACAGGAAGAGGACAACAGAAACTTCGCACCCCAAAACCCTCCTTATATGCTGCTTCCTCTGGCTGATTTTAACATGTCTTCATTCCTAGTAATAAACTGTAACCATAAGTATAACAGCTTTCAGTGAATTCTATGAGTATGAATCTTTCTTCCAAATTATCAAAACTGAGGGTGATTTGGGGAACCCCCAAACTTGCCATTGGTGGCAGACTTGGGAGTAGTCTTGAGTGGACACCATGCTCCCTCTAACTTTCATAGTTGGCCAAACTCTAGCAGTCACTTAATCACCCCAGTTTCAGATGTAATACCCATCCTTCAGCTGTGTCTGATGAACCTAGTTGAAAGATTTCCAATCTTCCTCTGAAAAGAAAGAGGGGCACATCTCCACGTGGGTGGGCAGATTGCACACAGTCTTCATTATCTTAAGTATCCCCTTTTATTTACCTCTGGATCCAAAGGTACCTATTGGTGCCAGTTCTTGAATCTTTTGAGTTTTCTGAAGTACAAATCCTTGGTTGTTTGTTTGTTTTTTTAACTTTTTATTGAAGTTAATAGATCACAAGGAATGTTACATTAAAAAACATGAAAAAATAAGAAACATAAGAGGTTCCCATATAACCCACTCCCCACCTGCCACCACATCATTTTTGTAAGTTGTATTTTTTTGAAGATATATACATCACAAAAAAAATGTTACACTAAAAAATATAAGAGGATCCTGTATATCCCCCACCCCACCCCCCCACTCCTCCCACACCAACAACCTCCCTCATCGTGGCGGCACACTCATCACACTTGGTGAACACATTTTGGGGCACTGCTGCACTACACAGATAATAGTTTACCCTGTAGTTCGCACTCTCCCCCAGTACATTCAGTGGGTTATGGCAAGATATATAAGGTAAGGCAGGGGTTCTTAACAAGGATCTGAATGCTTAAATTGAAATTCAAGAAAACATTATTCTTGTGGGGAAATGTTGGTGTGGGTGTGATATATTTATTGAATAATACACAGTTTAGTGTGGACTTAGTATGGAGAGCATGGTTTTCACCTGACTGGCAAAGGGGTCCATGGAACAAAAAAGGTTAAGAACCCCTAGTATAAGGCTTTCCCTCAGGTATTGGCTGGTCAGTTACCTAACTTGTCCATCTGCTTTCCTTTTTCCAAAACTGTGTTGATGCTGCCTCCTCTCCTGTTCTCTCCTTCCTTATTGGGTTTACATCTTTTTTAAAAGTATCTTATTACCATAGTAATTTTATCCCTACAGAATTTCTCAGAGGGAACAAAAGTAGATTATATGTTCAGTGTACCGTCTTAACCCAAAATTGATTCTACATTTTAATTGTATGTGTGCAGTACATCTTTGTGTGTGTGTGCTGGGTCACAATACAAAATGTATTTCTATTTGGGGATGGAAGTCAAAAGAGTTTGAAAAACGTTGCTAGGCCATGCCATCAACAAAACAGTCAAGGCCAATCATAGGATAATTATATTTCCTCTCTATTATGATAGTCTCCCATAAAAAAGAGAGAGATTTAAATGTATGTAGGCCTTTTTTTCCCAGAAGTCACTGAAAGCTCTAGATCTAACTCTTTCTAGAATAAAAGGTAAGCTGAACTTCCTCTGATAGTATATTTGAGTATACCTTTTTATATCAGTTTTGTGTGCTAGGACTATTTATTCTGGGTCCCAAATTTTGTTTTTCATGTCAAAGATGTTATAGCACTAAAAATTAAAATAAGCAGCAATCCCAGATAAGTTATTAATTCTCTATCTGTACTCCTTAATTATACTAACAGTATTTCCTAAATAAATTGTGCCTACATTGACAAAAAGACAGGAGAAAATGAAATTACCTGTTCAAAATATTAGAATCAGCTCTTTAACTAGAATATTGCCTTAAAAACACAAGAGGATGTGTTTATTTTGAAACCAATACATGTTGTAGATATGAATATTCAAAGAGGAAGTCCTAAAGAGAGGGTTGACTGGCTTCTTCAAGGAGCAATTAGAAGGCATGGGTGGTTGAGAAAATCATACCTGGGTGACTGGGAAAGAGCAATGGGGAAAGTACAGGAGATGAGGTCAGACAGGTAAGTGGAAGAGGGATAGACGTACAGGGTCTGGAAGGCCTCTGGAAGGACTTGGGTTTCAAATCTGGAAAAAATGGGGAGCCATTTGAGGGCTGTAATCAGAGGGACATGATCTCAGTTTTAAAAGGATGTTCTGCCCTTAACAGCTCCTACCCTTGGGCAAGCCACTTAACATTGCTGAGCTGCAGTTTCTTCATCTGTAAAATGATCATAATATTTTTTAAAACAATTTTATTCACACATCATATAATCCATCCAGATCATAATATTTTCAATCTGGCAGATTTATATTTTAAATTATAGTGTATATTTGTAAACCACCTCACATTTAAGAGCTAAATAGGTTATGGCATCGTTAATAAAATAAAGGGCCTTCATCCTGCAAAGTGCTCAAGGCAAAGGTCCTGAACTCTGTCATGTCTGCATGGGAAGTTGGGAAACTGGAGCCATCGTGTCCTCTCAACCAACAACTTTTTCAGTGAAGAAGTTGAATGATTTGCCAAGTGAACAGGAACCTAATGAAGGATCCTCTACCCAAAATCAAAGTTAACATACTTTTAAAATCCTAACTCAAGACATTATTGAAGTCAAGGGAACTCTGTCATGGTACTGGGAGAATGTGTCAATATTCATTAAGCAAACATGCCTTGGGGCAGCTTTGCACCACTCAGTATTCTAGATGCAGAAGATACATGGATGAGGAGACATGGTCTTACTCATGGAGCTTATGGTCCAACAAGGAAAGGGGCTTGTAAAGAAACAAATATAATACTGTGTAATAATTGTTACAATAGTAACATGTACACAGTAAAGGAAGAAGATCTGAGTCAGTCTTGGAGGATTGGGAAGTGCTTTATAGTGGTGGGAGATTGTTGAAGGGATTGTAGACAGGTATGATGCTGAACCTAAGGCTCTAAACACTCCTGTTATGCTGCCCTACATCCCACATCCCCTTTCCTTTGAATACATCAAAACAAAAGTAATTTCTAAACTGCAAAACAAAATTTTAGTTTTTGAAGTGACACAAAAGTTACATGTATGCTGAAATTTAAATGGTTTGTTTCAGATATTTTTACATTCTCCCCATTTTGGAGTACCCCTTGCCATGGTGATGTCCTATGCATATCATAATCTGTACATTAGACATGCAGCACCCAGAGATTGCCAGCCAAACAAAAAGGAAATGAAGGGAGAGAGGATGGGGGTTGCAGACAAAAGCCCTTGGGAGACTATCCAAAACTAGGGTGATGATGCACAAACAGCATCTCTAGAAACTGTTGGTAGCTTTGGTGTGGCTGGAGCTTGGGATGTAAAGGGCATATTATGATGAGGCTGAAGCAGGGCGTCTGGATTATCAGAATAAAGTTCCTCAAATGGGAATCAGAGATGTGCAACTTCCAATCTTTGATGAGACATTGGCTTTGACATTGAACATCATTTGATGCAGAGGATAAGAGACTGGAAGGAAATATGCCCAAAATTAATCATATTTGCCTCAGGGTGTTAGAACCACAGCCAATTTTTTTCTTATGTATGATTTAATTTTCAAAGCTTCTATGACTATTATACTATTATAATGAGAGAAAAATAAAGTTAAAATAAAAAGTATTTGAATGTACCACACTAAGATGTCAATAATAGGGGTAGCTATGTGTGTGCATGTGGGGAGGGCTTATATGGGAATTCCTTATACTTTTGGTGTAATTTCTCTGCATATGTAAATCTAAAATTTCTCTAAAAATAAAGTTTAAAAAAGGTATTTGAAAGGAGAAAAGTCTTGAACAAAAAATATATATTATCTGGAGTATTTTTGGGGGTTCCTTATTAGTGCTTTGGAGACCCTGTAATTCTGTTGGTGACTTAGCAGCATCTAGCATGCAACAGACAAAAAGCCAAGGACATGGTGAAATGAAATCGTGCTACTGCGTCAGGACCCAAGCAGTTATTCTAAACTCTAGTTGGATTAAAAGAATTGCCTTGGACTAGCACATGTCTAAAATGTTACCTCTAAATTTAGGATGATATTTAAAGTGTTGGGAAATGATAACAGGGAAAGGTAATTGAAATGCAACCAGTAGCAAAAGGAAGAAATTTAAGGAAAGTAATTTATAATCCATGACATGATGCAATAAATTAATTATTACCACCATTGATAATAGCCATTTTAATGTGTTCCCCATAGCATATTCTTTCCTAGCTGCTTTTTCTTTTCACATATCATTGGACATAATTGAAATCAACATGAGTACTTCCATATTTTAATTTTATTTATCATTTTAAAATAGTTCCATAATATAACATGCTATTCATAATTATTTTTTTCATAGCTGTGAAGTACACCATCATAGTCAAATATAATCTATTGTAATTTACAGTCTCCTAATTTGAGACATTGAAATTTATATAACTTTCCCTGTAGTGCACAACAGTGCAATAAACATTATTATATTAAGCATTCTTTCTTTTTAGTTTTCAAATGATTTTCTGAAGAAAATTTCCCTGGAGTAAGTTTACAGGTTATAGATTATAAATATACTTTTAATTTTTTTACTGACATAAAAAAAGTGTGCCAATTTACACTGTCATCAGCAATGTCAAAGTGCACTAGATTCACCCCAATTTTTTCAGTATTAGTTATTTTTCTTTTGCTAAATAGTAATGAGTCCACACTTTCATATAATTTAATTTACTTTTTTTTATTTTTAGTAAGTTTGAATGTTTTCAGGATTGTTTGCTGTTATTTGTCTTTCCTGGCAAGTTTATTTGTACATTTATATCTTGGATTGTAATCCGTTAAAATAATCTCCTTGTACATTATAGATATCAAACTTGTTTATATGCTGCAATTTTTTCCCAATCAAGTATTTTTCTTTGCATTATAATTTAGTTATTTCGGGTAGCAACATTTTCTGTCTTCATGGTCAAAGTTGCCAAGCTCATTCCATTATAATTTCTTTAATTGCTCCAAACCTGGGAATGTTATCATTCCTCTTCAGACTACAAATGTTCTCTGCTAAGTTTTCAATAATTTGATTTATGAATATGCAAGCTTCTTGTGTGTAAAAACAGTAGTGACTCCTTTAAAAGAGCAAGAGTTCCTGTGGAAAATATGCCACTGGCAGCAGGGAGAAAGTAGATTAATCAAACTCACCCCTCAGCTCTGGCTGAGGTGACCCTAGGGGTATCATTTTTCCACCCACAATTTGTGAGCCTTACGCTTGGCTGCATATTGAATTCCTCTTTGAACTTTAAAAAACAAACAAGCAAAAAACAAAAATAAAAACAAAACCTGATACCTGGGTTCCACCCCTCAAGTTCTAATGTTGGTATTGGTTGTATCCTGGGCATCAGGATTTTTAAAGGTACCCCAGGTGATTCCAGTGTGTGGCCAAGCTTGAAAGCCATTGTAATCATTTCATCAAGAAATATAAAAAGGAATCTAATCTGAAAGAAGAGATGGACAAGGGAAAGAACTAGAAACTGCCTGTCCTTTCATCAATATCTGAATCTCGGTGGCAAAATTTCATGGAAACAAATAAGTAGTCTTTGGACATAGCAGAATTTCCAGAATATTCTTCTTTATTTCCTCTTTCTTCACATCTAAGGCCAAGGTCCATGTGGTCCATTTCAATCACTATGGAAAGTAACAATATTAGTTCCTGGTGTTTCAAAACTCAACTTAGATTGTACAAAATGTCAGGAGTTGGGGAAGTACTTGGAAACAAATACTGAACACTGCTAATTAATAGAAAATAGAAGAGGGTTGGAGGAGATAAATAGTTATCTTAGAGTTCACAGAAGGTCTTAAGCCCCTAGAAATCATAAAAAAGAAATTTAATGTGTTATTAAAGTCAGTAGAAAGAAAACTGACATACCAAGGTACTGATGATGTGAAAAGATGGCATTTTCCCCATTTCAGGGACTTTGAAATAAGGAGAGAAACTCCTTAGCTCAGCCCTTGCCTCAGCACATGCCAGCAAAGACGTATTTCCTACAGGACTGAGAGTTTAATTTATGCCTTAAACAATCAACTTATGAAGTGGTACAATAAAACTCCACAATGAGCACATTGGATATTGCACTTAAGGACTGTCCCTAAACAGGGTGAATGGACTGTTAGGGACAATGGGTGAGGGGTGCAGCATTAGACTGGGAGATAACTATCTTGTAATCATTTGGGACTTTCCCAGTTCAGTTTACTGTCAGTTGTGAACATCAGAGTTTGACTATCTCTACTTTTTGTGCTTATTATGACAGTACAAGACCTGCTAAAAAACAGTTTGCCATTAGCATCACAATGATGGGACTCTGTGTTTTATGTTATTTAATTGTTTGGAACTGCATCATCGTGTTAAGGGTTGTACCTTATTTGCAAGCAGATAAGTCATTAAATACAAGGTGTGCAGAGTCTACCTTCCCTATAACCTCTCCAGTGTTCCTCAGTTTTCTGAGGTGAAAGTTGGGACCATGTTAGAATTATCTCTCACTAGAGTTCATACGAGGGAAAGCAGTCATATGCCTGTTTTTAAGGATGACATAAACTCTTGGGAATTCTATTCTGGGAATCCAGATTATTCCATGTTTCCTTTGGGGAGCTAACATCTGGGCATCTCACAAAACTCCTTAATGGTGGTCAGTAACCTCAGGCTCTGCCAACTGCATACCCGTGTGGGAGCCCTGCCCACCTGCCCTTCTCCCCGCTCCCCCCAATCCCCACACACACAAACACACCCTCCTTGCCATTCTGGTGTATGTGTATTTACAGGGCTCCTTTGGAGTGTAGACTGGCTTAGTCACAACCATGCTAACCACACTGCTCTGAATCTGATCCTCTCTCAATGTTGTGGGGTCATTTCACCTGAGACCCAGGGTGTGCCCAGAGGGAGGCAGCCAAGTGAAGGAAAATGCAATGTAAGAGAAGGGAATTCAGATGCTCAGCAAGAGGCAAGAAGGACAAATCTGGAAGAGGTGGAGATGAGGCTCTGGATCAGGTGGTCTTTAATAGGGCAGGTTCCGAACCCGACTGCTTGGGTTTGAATTCTGGATGTGTCACTTACTCTCTGTGTGTCTTTGGGTGTGTCACTTAGCCTCTCTGTGCCTTGCTTTCATACTCTGTAAATTAGGAGGTAATAATAAATACCTCATGGGGACTTTGTGACAATTAATTAGAATTCTTGGCACAAAATTAAATTGCCATGAAAACCTCTTATTACTATTATCATCATCATCCTCATCATCATTTCTGTCTGAGAATGAAGAATTGGAAACAATGAAGAGAACTTTTCCCAACAGATGACAAGTTGGGATCAAATGGGAGGAAGAAATATGAACAATTCCTGGAAGAACATGAGCGTGATGTCTGGGCTAAGTGGTCAAGCTAAACGAGCCACCTGCCCTGGAGTTCATCATTGAGTCAGAACCATTTGTCAAACAGAACTATGGCAGACAGCCATAGTTAAGGTGCAGCTGGGGGGGGGCGGTATACAATATGAAGGACTTTGGAGCCTCAGAGAACTGGATCTGAAAAGCAGGCTCTGTGACTTCCTAGCTCCACTTACCATCTGCATGGCCTTGGGAAAAGTATTCACTCTCTCGGAGCCTCAATTGTCATGTCGGAATACCTGGCATAATATCACCACATACTCTAAGTATGAAAACTAATATATGCAGAGCCTCACCTAGGGAAATTTCATTGAGTGGTTGCTATTGTTGTCATTATTGTGAGGTGGTGGTTTTGTCTCTCCTCCTCTAACCTGGAAGGCAAGAAGACAAGGGGGACCATGAAGAAGAGCCGTGAAACCCACCTACAGGTCACCTATCATCTCTTTCCCCCACCACCACCTTCATGCCCAGCACACAGTAAACTGTTTAAACGCCCAGTAAATATTAGTTTAATTAAATGACATACCAATTGCATTCAAAATATAAGCACCACCTCAGTGAATGGACTTCCAATAGCCTCTCAGGATTTTGACCCAACCAGGACAACCCATGGCAAGCAACCCTTCTCCCTTTTGAGACTTAGCAAATGAACACTGCGGAGAACAAAGGCTTTGTATTTTTAAATACAAAGTGTGTTAGTCCTTTAGTGTGTCAGGATTTAAAGAAGCTTAGACCACAAAATATATTTGGAGGACAAATAACTTATCTTCAGGAGTGTGTTTTTATTACTTTAATGACTTTGCTATTACAAAAGTAATCCTAAATTTTAAAACATTTTTTTAAATTTTTAAGTATTCCATATTCATTGTAGAAATACAGCTAAGTAAAAAAGAATAAAATTCTTAATTCCATAATGTGTTGTGTCATTTTTCAGTCACTAGTCTTCAACATCATTTTTAACAACTCCCCACTATTCCATTGTATAGATCTATTGATACTTATTTAACCCATCCCCTATTATAGGGGTCTTAACTTGTGTTCAGTATTTTTGTTATTGAAAACAAAGCTGCAATGAGTTTATTCCTTATTAGTTGTATAAATCCTTACTAATTTGGTATTTATTGTAACCCTGCCCTCTTTTCCAACTTTACAATTAACCCAAAAGTAAATTTGCTTATGTTTATAAGGAAAATATTTTTACCCAATCTGAAAATCTGCTCTCATCTTTGGCTTTATCTTCAGCAAGGCCTCTCCTGGGCCTCCAGTATCCAGTAAGGGGAAAGCAGTCAGCATTCTTGGATCTGGTTGCTCAGCTCACTTGTTCAGGACCAGGACATGGGGTTAATGGGGCCAAGGTCATGGGATTCCATCTCCATCTATCCAGGCCAGTAAGTTAAGGGTTCAAAGAACGATTCCCTAACTCCAAACAGCTGTGATTTAAACACTGGCTGTTGGTTTCAAAAGAACTGGGCAAAAGAGCACGGGTGGAGCAACACAATCCTTCACCACTACTGGAAGAACGGTGTGTCAACAGCTTCATCCCCCGTGGAAAAGAGCTCTGGAAAGTATTCGTGTCAAATCACATAATATTTGGGAGGTTGCAGAAAAGGGAGAAAGAATAATATTGAGAAAAACAATTGGCTGAACTCAGACCTTTAACATAGCATGGTTTATAAGCTTAGTCTGTGAGGTCCCCACGATTCCTCCACAAGATAAATTAAAAAACATGTTTAAAATTGCTAGCGTTGTCGCTTAACTGGCAATTTTCTCTTGCAGCTGACACGGCTCTTGGTACTGATGATGTATATGATGAGAAAGGCTGCCAGTGTGATGTATCTGTAGAAGATCTCACTCCACCACTTAAAACTGTCATTCGAGCCATCAGGTTGGTAAAAACTTTTGATGAAATGATTCAGAGACCTACTACTGATTATTTGAATTACTGTGCCGCTAAGTTCTTTTTCCTGCAGGTAAATCTCCTAAAATAATTACATTCCCTTTTCTTATTCATCCACATGCCTATTAAATTCTGATTTTTTAAAAAAAATACAAAGCTCTACTGTGTTCAACACAGTATAAAAGGTGTGTGGGATTTGAAGTCAAGCCCTGTCAGAGAGCTTACATGAGAATTGGTTTGTCATGTACATTTGTTGCTTTAAAGACATTTAGTTTAAAAATGCAATTGGATTTTTTAAAATTATTTTTATGACTTGATGTTCCAATCCATGTTCTGTATTTTGTATCAAAAAGAAAAAAGAAAAAAAAATACTTCTATGTTATTTTAAAATAGGTTGAGTTCTGAAAATGAGAAGCCTAAAATACTTGGCCATGACTTGCTTCTTTTACTGAAATGTAATTGTTAAAGGCTGATCTTGATATGCTTCCTGTACTGATGGCCAAGGGCTAAGAGAGTCCCTTAAAGCGGTGTACATTTATATTCCCAGGACCACACCCTCCCCCCAGAAAAATTTCAGGATCTGGACTAAATGAACTGCTGCACAGTGAGCCAGCCCAGTTTAATCCCTTTAGGAGAAATTGTATGTGTCAGTAAATGCTGAGTGACTATTGCAAAGAAATACTTGAGATCCTCTTGACTTTTTGCCTCTTATCAAAAAGCCAGAGGAAACAAAATATCCACACCAATTTAACTATTCATATACTTTGTCTAATCCCAAATATCAGTATGATTGATTATTTTACTTCTATTTTTGGTTGGTCATTTAGCATCACATTAGACATTATGCTCTGATTGGGAGTCATTGGGAAAGCAGAAATGAGTTACTAAGATTGGTAAATATTTGTGAGAGCAAAGAAAATCATGGTATGATTAAAATATTTGTACTTATCCGGTGGCGGACTTGGTCCAGTGGTTAGGGCGTCCGTCTACCACATGGGAGGTCCGTGGTTCAAACCCCGGGCCTCCTTGACCCGTGTGGAGCTGGCCCATGCGCAGTGCTGATGCGCGCAAGGAGTGCCCTACCATGCAGGGGTGTCCCCCACTTAGGGGAATCCCACGCGCAAGGAGTGCGCCCCCTAAGGAGAGCTGCCGAGCACAAAAGAAAGTGCAGCCTGCCTAAGAATGGCGCCGTCCACACGGAGAGCTGACACAACAAGATGATGCAACAGAAAGAAACACTGATTCCCATGACGCTGACAACAACAGAAGTGGACAAAGAAGACGCAGCAAATAGACACAGAGACCAGACAATGGGGGGGGGGGGTAAGGGGAGAGAAATAAATAAATAAATCTTCAAAAAAAAAATTTGTACTCCAGGAGATGCTTAAAAATTATTTGTAAAAGGAAATTTTAGATTGTATATATGTTATCGAGTAAAATTTTTAAAAACCATAGGGCTGTACAGTACAGTGAACTCTAATGTAAACTATGAACTATAGTTAATAGTATAAATAAATAATGTTTCATCAATTGTAACAAAGGTACTATACTGATGCCAAGATTAATAGTAGGGAAAACTGTGTGTATGGGAGAGAGTATATGAGAACTCAGGTTCTCTGCCTGATTTTTCTATAAACCTACAACTTCTCCAATAATATATGTACCTATAATGGCAGCCTAAAATGAAGTGAAGTAAAGCCCAGTTACTTGCCAGCAGAATCCTAAAGCAACAACCCTATGGGTGGGGAGAGCATACCTTACTATCAGGTCCCAATTATGCCTCCTGTCTCATCATAATTTTTAATAACAATATTATTAAATTGTCTTTCTCAAAATATTCCTATTTGGACAACAAATTATATAGTCACTCCACTCCTGGGATACCTAGAAACCTTGAGTAATATTTAAGTCCAGATATCCATACTACAGATCCAAAGATATGTAGTATAATGAGGCCTGAAGCCTTCCATTAAAGGGAAAGAAAGGAAATAAAACTGCACTGTCCAATACAGTAGCCAATGGCCACAAGAGGCTATTTAGATTTGAACAAATTAAAATTAAGTTTAAAATTCAGAAAAAAATTTTTAATTCAGTTCATTAGTCACACTATCCACATTTCAGGTGCTCAGTAGCCGCTAGGGGCTATTATATTAGAACATTTCCATCATCACAGGAAGTCTCTTGGACATTGCTGGTCTAGAAGTCACCTTGAAGTTCTTTACTTATGTTAATTATATCCATCAAAGACCCTAAAGTGAAGGTGGGCAATTCAGACAACAGATTAGTCTGACCTGTTACAGAACAAGTTCTGTAAAATCTTATCTAGTGGGAGCAGATTAGGTTTCCTAAAAGTCATACCTAACCCAGTTGTATGTCATTTCCCAAGTCGGAAGCTTTCTGCTTTGGCCTCACAACCTATAAAAAGAATTTTGAGCTGCAAGAAATAAAATGAAATAGGTTTATTCTGCTAGCTAAGCACTTCAGCAGCAGCTTAAGATTTACTGTGTTAGACATTCCTCTTGAAACTTGACTGATTTTTGTGAAGTCCTTTGCAGAATTCCTTTGCTTTTCAGAATCATTTCTTGGTTCTTATTTTTAAACGAAGTTTATTATTCACATGTCTGTCCTTTCTGTGGATTTCTGAAGCTTTCTGCTTACTACTTTGTTACTCTTGAGGGGAGTGTTTTTCTCCCCCCATATCATGATTCTGCCTAGGGTTTTTTGTTTTTATTTAATGCCACTTAAAACTACCAGATCTACAGAGCAGGGCTTCTTAACTTTTTTTGTTGCACAGACCCCTTTGCCAGTCAGGGGGAAACCATGGACCCCTTCTCAGAATGTAGCAGCAGGTAGTTTTATGACACTCAACATCAGCATGTCTTTAAATTAAATTTTAGAATTATTCAAAATTATGTTTTACAACTTTCCCATAATTTCAATACCTGATAACCTAACACAGTTCAACATCAGTACAAACAGTCATTTTCGGCATTTAGAAATTTGAGTTTTCCCACAGTGTCATAAAAACATTTCCACCATCCTTACCAATTTTTTTTGCATGCAGTTATCTACAGCACTCAGAACGTGCTACACCAAAATAAAAATCATGCTAAGTCCACACTATACTGTGTATTATTTAATAAATATATCATACCTGCAACAACACATCCCCACAAGAATGTTTTTGAGTGCATAAAATAAAATTACAAAGGAAATCAGTTATAATACATATATTGAAATAGTTACTAAAATAAAAAACATGATAATATTATACATATGTGCTTCTTTCTTAACACATTAAATAATAATCCAATACATCAAAAATATAGGAAAGTTAAAGTTTTATTTTTTAAAGACATATCAATATGAGACTGTTGTTGCTTATCTTGAATAAGAACATTAAACTGTGGTGTAGTATTTGACAAGGCAACGTGCATTTGTTGGACATCTAATCGAGTTGATATTTTTCAATTCAAGCTCACAGACCCCCTGAAATATTTCCATGGGCCCCTGGTTAAGAACCTCTCCTATAGAGCATAATAGCTATAGTCAATAGTTTAATAGTGTAATTAGAAATCTTTGACTATTAATAATACTTAATTCCTAAAGACACATGATTAAAAGGCCAACTAACAGAATTAGCACATCTGAAAAGGAGTTTGCAGATATAGTAAGTCCTTAAATTTTATGCCAAAGTGTCCTTTCCCTGAGGAGTTCAATTATATAAATAAATTCAGCATCTGTTAACTGGAATATTTTTGCCAGAACATGCCCACCTCTTGCAACTCACCTGAAATAGTATTTTATATGTCTATTGTTGATTGCAAGTGTGAACCATCTATTATTCATTTCTGAAACAGCAGCTTAATTTTGGCATTTTCAGTATTATTTTTTGGTTGTTTGATTATTTAACATGAACACTTGAATATGCCCTGGGTATTCCAGTAGCTCTTAAAATAATAGTTTTTCCTAAGAGCCAAATTAAAATTAAAATGTATACTAGAAAATATGTACTCCACTGCAAAGATGACAGTATGGAAAATGATATTATTACATTCACAGAGAACAAAGTAAGAGTTCACATTTTTGGCTATCAATATTTATTAAGCTTCAGTCATTTTCTAGTTATTTTTGAGAGTAAAGATTTCTTGGGCAAGAAGAGAATTTAGGCCATTCTTTGAAGTTGTTTAGATTCTGTTACCCAAGTGTACTTTGAGACTTTTAAGTAACTGGTGTCACTTTATGTAGTGCATAATTAATGACTGTTCTTAGACTATTTCCAAAATATGTCTTTTACTCAAAAGAAAACTTAATTTTTTTATTTCCTTGAAGATTAACATAAATTTTTCTCAAAAAATTACTTTGTAGGAATGCACAAAGTTACTGGAAGTGTGTTTTCAAAACTCACCTCCGGGAATGGAGACAGCTCTTATTTTTTAACAAAAGCCCTATATCTTGTTAATGATTTGATCCTTACAATTTTTTTTCTCTTTTTATCCACTCACAGAAATTAATTTCTAAATCAAAAGATGGAATTAGTAGAGAAGTAAAGTGATTGATAAACTCTAGAACATCCTATGCATATACTTTTTTTTTTAAGGAAACATAAATTACACATTACACAAAAAATTTAAGGGATTCTCATATGCCCCATTCCCTAGCCCTCCCAAATGTTCCCATATCAACTATATCCTTTATTAGTGTGGTACATTTGCCACAATTGAGGAACACATCTTGGAGTATTGCCACTGAGCAATGATTATCGTTTACATTGCAGATTATACTCTCTCCCACATATTTTTGCAAGTTTTTACAAGATACACAATGGCCTGTATCTGTCATTGCAGTGTCATTCAGGGTAATTACCAAGTCCCGAAAATGCCCCCAAATTACACCTATTTTTCCTTCTCCCTCCCCTCAGAACCTCCAGTGGCCACTGCCTCCACATCCATGATAAAAGTTCTTCCATTACTAGAATTACAAGTCTACACACATTTACTTTTCACTATCCCATGGTAATAAGCCAATTTTCCTATCACTGTTTGAAAAATATTTCCTCAGACACAACATCAAAATTTTCATATTGAAAATAAGCCCATCAGGGAAGTGGCTGTGGCTGGATCAGTTGGGCTCCCCTCTACCATATGCGAGGCCCTGGGTTCGAGTCCCAGGGCCTCTTTGTGAAGGCAGGCTCACCCGCACGCTGTGGAGTGCCGCCTGGCCAGCAAGCTCTGGGGAGAGCTGACTCAGCAAGGTGATGCAACAAAAAAAAAGGAGAGACAAGAGAAAAAAACACAGAAGAGTGTGCAGGAAATGGACACAGAGAGCAGACAGCAAGTAAGCCACAAGCAGGGAGGGGAAATAAAATAAATACAGACATAGAAGAATGCACAGGGAAGTGGATTTGGCCCAATGGATAGGGTGTCCGTCTACCACATGAGAGGTCCAAGGTTCAAACCCAGGGCCTCCTGACCCATGTGATGAGCAGGCCCATGAGCAGTGCTGATGCACGCAAGTAGTGCCGTGCCATGCAGGGGTGTTAGGGGAGCCCCATGCACAAGGAGTGCACCCTGCAAGGAGAGCCGCCCAGCGTGAAAAAGTGCAGCCTGCCCAGGAATGGCACCACACTCACAGAGAGCTGACGCAGCAAGATGACACAACAAAAAGAAACACAGATGCCCGTGCCGCTGACAAGAATACAGGCAGTCACAGAAGAACACACAGCAAATGGACACAAAGAGCAGACAACTGGGGGGGGGGGGGGGCGGGGGGGAGGCAGGGAAGGGGAGGGAAATAAATAAGAAATAAATAAAAAAGAAATCTTTAAAAAAAAGAAGAATGCTCAGCGAATGGACACAGAGAGCAGACAGCATGCAAAAAGCCACAAGTGGAGGTGGGGGATAAATAAAAAAATAAGCCCATCATACTGATGCTTAATGTATGTGGAAGTTTTAATTAGCTTGACTATAAAAGTGTGGAAATGGATAGTTTGGTGGTAACACACTATATTAAATATAACTAATTTTGTGATGATTATAGAATAAAAAGATAAAAGAAGAATGTCAAATAAACTTAAATATAATATACTCATTTATATTAAATACATATTAAAATTAGCACAAATAGAAAATTCTACATCTGAATATATAATTTGTTAAAGAAATGTGACTTTGCATGGTAACTTATATGTATAATTTCATCTATTGCTAAAACCCAACTCGTCTTTTTACTTCAGAATTTTTTCTAACGTTTTGGGAAAAGTGGTTAGACAATGCTAATTGATTAGAAAAAGGCTAATGGCCCAAACATTAAATAGATTTCTTTTTACATTCAGAAGCCTTAATTGATATTTTATAAATAAATGACAAGCTTTATTTTTAAACTTTCCTATTGGTTTTTTGGAAAATATTCCTTAATTCGATGGAATATTCAGTTAAATACCACTTATTCTAAATAAGAATTAAAGAAAATAAGCTACACAGTTGAGATTAAGTTTGAGGCAAATCACTGAAGCAGCCTTATTGTAAAACGTTACTTGATAATTATTTGTATGGACAAGTGGAGTTAATTTATTCTTGGTTTTGCTTGGATATAATTTTAAGGTCTTGATGCTTAACAGCCTTCAACTGTGGTATAAAGTGACAGTTTTAAATCCCATATCTTTTAAGAAGAAGCTTAAATTTATGTTTGGGAATGTTTACAGCATAGGAACCTACAGTATCAATAAAAATGAGTGATTAAAAAAAACGCCCATTCCTTCAAAATGTCAAGCTTCTAGGTAGTGGGTGTGGCTCAAGCAGTTGAGTGCCTGCTTCCCACATGTATGTCCTGGGTTCAGTCCCAGTGCCTCCTAAAAAAAACAAAAACAAACAACAAGCAAACAAAGAAAAAAACAATTCAGGAGAGCCAATATGGCTCAGTGGTTGAGCACCAGCTTCCCACGTATGAGGTCCCAGGTACAATTCCCAGCCCTGGTACCTCAAAAAAAAAAAAAAAAAAAAGTCATGCATCTAGATATTTGGGAATATCTGAAGGGGTTAGACCCTTCATCCTGCAACTTGACTTCATGTAGACACTACATGAAAATGAACCTTGGGAAAAATTTCATGCAAAAATTAGTATATGTTTATTTATTTGAAATAAATTTTTGAAAGTCATATCCAGAAAAACCATACATAGATAGATAGATGCCTCAGAATAATAATTTATAAAATTTTAAAAGAAATTTTGTAACTTGTTTTCTGTACTGAACTGGCTAATATCTCAGATATGCACAGCAAGCCAACATATAAGTACTGTGTAGAAGATGAGTCTTTCAGAAAAGAGCTTTGTCTGTTTAGACAATCCAATGTGAAGTTTACATGCTTCTTACCAGTATATTTTTTGGGAGGGGATGAAATTACTATAACTAGGATCAAGGCCACTCTTAATGAGATGCTCAACAATTGTTCTCTCATCAGCTTGTTTTATACAACTGTGTTTTCTGTCAATCATCAAAGCATGAATCAGAATACCACACTATTTTTTTGTGAAGATAACCAAAACATTACCGGATGGAGAATACTCATTATTTGGAAGAGAAATGACTGAGAAACTGTTGATTGTATCATGTTCTTAATTTTTCTTAATAGTTCCGGGCAATCATCATGCCTTCTCTATTTCACTGTATACAACCCTCTATTTCCCAGGCCAAACCAACCTTCTAGGAACCAAATAAATAAACGTGGTCTTGGGTTAAAAACCCAAAGAATTCTTTAGTTGAAGCTACAGCCCGGCTTTACCCTAGCACCATTGACTAAATCTACCCCCAACTCCCACTTTCCCCAGAGCAGCTCAGGAATCCTGACCACCTCTGTGTGTTCTCGGGCAGCTCATGTCATCTCTTTGTGTCTGTTTCATCATTGGTGAAGTGTGGATAGTAATATTGTTTACCTCACAGAGTTGTGGTAAGGCTATAAAACACTAGCTGTTATTGCCCTCAAGTTGTGCGGGCTCCCTAAGGCCTTCCCAGCATGCATTTCACTGCCCATCCTGCTTAAGGTTGGCCTTCTTCTCTTTGAGCTCCATCTGCTGCCATGGCGAGTGACGTGAGAGGAACACTCCTTCCCCTCTTCTGAAGGGTGCTCCCAACTTCCAAATGTGTTTACAGCTAGCCCTCCTGTACCCCATTCCCCAAAAACACTTGATGTTACCCCTTGATCTTACTTCTTCTCCACCCAGGAAGGGAAATTACATGGAGTAGCACCACTCAGGACTGGAACAACAATATTCTCTCCCAACCATGAAGCAATGTTCAAAGTAGATCTCTCCCTTCCTCCTCAGGGTGAGCTTGCTGCCTTCCCAGGCATCCTCCCAATAAGTTACAGGACAGTGAGAAGGAGAAGTTATCTCTCCTCTCTCCTCCCTCCCTCCCCAACCCCATGCCGTGGCCTGACCACAGAGAGACACTTTAAGGTTTCTCCCAGGAGATCAGTGCATGCACTAAAAAAATATTTATTGCGCTTCTACTCTGCACCAGACACAGGAAGAAAAGTTAACAAGAAAGATGATGCCTACTTAGAGTCCTGAGGGAATACCAGAAAAATAAAGACTCAAGTACAGTGCAAAGCAGTGCATCACTAGAATAATAGAAGTCCAGGATGGTTTGGGCAGACATAAGGTCAGCATTCATGTGGGCAGTATTCAGGAAGGCTTCCTGGAAGAAGGGGTATCCAAGCAGACATCTGGTAGATAAGGAGGTGTTAGGGCAAGGTGGCAGTGGGGATGTTGAGGCAGAGGCAACTGCTATTGCAAAGAACCAGGGGTGAAGATAAACTAGAAGGTATGTCTTTGGAAGGAGACAGAGGAATGAAGGAAGTAGCAATTAGGCTAGAGAGAGGAGCAAGAACTTGAAGTACTTTAAGTACAGAAGTGAATTTATCACATTGGTGCTTTAGACTCTAAAATCTAGAAAGATGATTCTATTTGCAGGGATATTGTTTATAATTACAGAGTCTGCTGGGAGCCTGAACACAGTCATGATGGAGTCATGAAGGATGAATTTCAGAGTTCTTAGGACATAAAAACTGATAGGATTGGGGTATTTACGGATTGGAGAGAATAGGGCCAAAGAACAAGAGTCAGGGGTGCTACATCTGGGTGCTGGTGAGACAGGAGCCAGCCCGGGGCAGGATGGTACATTGTTGGGAGTGTTGAGCTTGCGAGTCACAGTGGAGCCCTGCAGGCAGGGGGATTTCCTGGCTCTGAAGACAGAAGAATCTGGAGTGGGGACAGACTTTCAGTTGCCATCAGCACCAAGATTATTGGTTTACAGAAGTCTGACCAGAGGGGCGTATGGGGGTGAAAAGAGAAGCTAGAAAACATAGAAATGGAAGAAGGCTCTGAATGAGACCAATTCAGAGCAACCAAACAGAAGGAAAGTCAGGAAAACCTGATGTAAGAAAGTCCTTTGAACATGACAAACAGAAGGTCATCACTGTCTTTGGGGAGAAATCCAGTAGAGGGGAAAGGATTTGAAGCCAGATTGAAAACAGAACACTATTTAAATTATCAGAATCTTTCACTCTAATGTGAACATAGATGAGGTGTCAAGAATTTCTTTATAGCTAGCAAAGTCTCATTAACTCTTCTAAAATCGCTCAGATCTGATCAGGGAGGTAAAGAGCTATTGATGACATTTCACAGTTCTTGAGATGGATATGCAAATCAGACCTTACTGTAACCCTGGGCTACAGAGTAACCCTGGGAGATGAGGTTTTACAAGCCTTTTTGCCCTTGTGTTCTTCCTATTCTGAAAAGGCATGAATGGAGCCATTCTCTTGACCATCCCCTAGAATGCAGTTTCAACTCTGAATCTTTCTTAAATCTCACTTCAAACTTCAAACAAGAACACCCCACAAATAAAGAACAAGAGGCACATGTTTGCCATTGTGGGCTTTTGTTAAATATACAAGCTGTTTAATCATCACCAGTTCTTAATTTTGCTGATGGCATATCTGCTATTTTAGCAGAGGTGATGAATCTTTGTTTGCAAGTCACTAAAGACATTCTTGACAACCAAGTCTATGACATGTTAAAGTAAAAGACGCTGCTAGGAGAACATTTTATGAATCTTTTATCATATATTTTACAAATCAGCTAATATATTTCCTGGAATAATCTTTTTGTTCCGTTTTTGTTTTGAAGTCAATTACCTGTGGTCACATCTTGCTCTGAGGCTGCATTAAACAAGTGATTTCACTGAAGATGCACTTATTTTGCAGCATCTGATTTTTAACCTTTTATTTGATTATAACTTAAACTATCCATTGCCATGACTAAAAAGTACTCAAGGGCAATCAGCACTCATTGGCACTTCGCATAGTTATTCATTTCAAACCTCAAAGGTTATGCAGGATTTTTACTCCCAGGAAAACGAAATTCCCAAATTTAAAGTTACCCTATCAATGCTCACAAAATCCTAGGAAGAACGTTAACTGTTTACAGACTTCCTTTATCCAGAAGTTCTTGTTTGGGTTTTACTACTCTTAATGACCTTAAAAGAAAACCTCCCAAAATCTTTAAGTGAGCCTATTAGATCCTGAATGTGAAGACAACAACAAGCACTAGAAGAGCAGCTCTATGCCTGGTGGTGGAACAGTGCTGCCTCAGAACTTATCCTGATGCCCTAAGTCAGCCCAGGTGGGCATCTGCTTGCCGGTACAGTGAGGACATCTCCCAACAACTAGGCTCAAGACTCAAAGGCAAGAAAGTGAGACTGCGCAGTGCGTCCAAGAATTACTTAGCCCTTGGCTAATAGCCCAATCTGAGATGCAAGAATAGTGGAAGTCTCTTAGCTATATAATTCTATAGCTTGCGTTGCAAGGCTTTTACAGTCTAAATACAGTGTATACAAATGCAAATCTGAATGATTGAATCAAGTTTATATTAACAGGAAAATAACATTCATGAAACTTCCAAACAGGTAACAAATAGTGAACCAATTAATAGTGAACCAATTAATAGTGACCAATCTCTAAACTACAAGTGAAGGCTACCTTGGGGGAGACTGATCAAAAAACTCTGTGTAGGGGAGCAGGTGTAGCTCAGTGGTTGAGCATCTGCTCCCCACATACAAAGTTTGGGATTCAATTCCGGTAACTCCTTAAAAAAAGGTTCTTCGTCACCTCCAGATGAGCCGTAGTAACCTTGCTTTTAAATCCTATAGCTGCTATACTTCTCCACAGTCAGAAGCCAGGGAATAGAATTTTCCAAACTGGGAATATGGAGACAAGAAATGCATGTCAGTAGAGTAAACCAACCCAACTAACCCACCTGAAGTAAGGAGAGGGGGCAGGGAGAGAAACACACATCCACTAAAAAATATCTGAAAACATAACAGGGCCATTTTGGCAGGCTTGAGAAACTTAGTAATATCCCCAGAGATAGGCATGAGGGTGCATAGGGAACTGTTAACTCCAGAAGTCACTTCCTGTCACCTCTACCGGTCCAGGTAAAACACCTCTCTTCTACACTCCCATATCAACCTGTGATTCCCACCACCTTACACTTTACAAAGTGGATTGTAACTATCAACCTCCTTGTCTGGAAACACTCCAGCAATAGCATTTATTTCTTCACTGTTGTATCCCTGACATCTAGCGCTGAACCTGGCACTTAGTGGGCACTCAGCCAGTGCCTGATGGGTGTGTCTCTGGAATGCTGAGCAAATCTAGAGCACTCAGGACACTGGGCATATGAAGCTCTCAAATCCTGTCAAAGCTTATGGTCCTAGCTCCTGTTGTAGGAGGAAGACACCAGGGACCTAGTAACCAGTGTCATCGTGGAGTAGGCTTTCAACTCTGCCTGCTCCCTTCCAGCAGAGTCGGGGCTGCTCAGAGCCTAGCTCAGTGCCCAGCACAGTATCAGAGAGCTCGGTGAACATTTATTAGAAAAACAAATGAGTCAATCAACTTACCACCCCTTTCCCTTCCATGGTAGTTGTGGCAGTTTGATATTATTTTTGAATGATATTGATTATGTTTGTAAACTGGTCAGTTCCTCTCAACATGATAACCCTTTGATTGTATTAAATTCAGCTGAAACATCTGATGAAATTATGTTAAGATTAGGGCTTTGATTCAACCACATCATTAGTGTGTGACTCACTAATGAGCATTGAGTCCCAGTCCCCTTGGTGGGATAATACAAGACTCTCACATGGAAGTAGATACACAGAGTATCCTGTGGCCCAGGGAAGAAAGATGAGCCTGATAGTTTACAGCTGACCTTGTGAAGAGAACAGAGCAGCTGAGCCCAGAGAGAAATGAGCCCCAGAGGAAGAGAAAGGAGCTCTATGCCAGCCTGCAGCTGAGAGCAGAAGGAGCTGGGGACCACAGAGCCTTAAGAGGAAAGAGGAAGGTTGAATCCTTGTAGACCTTGCCCGCCTTCTTGCTTCAACTCGTGACAACAGACTTTGGGTAAGGAAGTACCTGTCATGGTACCTAGAGTTGGACTTTTTAGGGCCTTGTGACTGTAAGCTTTTACCCTAAATAAATAGCCTTATAAAAGCCAACAGATTTCTGGTACTTTACATCAGAACCTCTTTTGGCTGACTAAAGCAATAGTCCTGTGAAAAAATAACAACCTCTTAACTACTTCTTGCATGAAATTTCTAGGTTCACTCAGGGAAGAGGAGGTCTGAAACATTTAGGGTCTGACCAGAGGCCTCACACAGGCACACTAACAGTCTGCCTTATGGGTGTAACATGTGTGAGTCAGAATATCTACGCAAGCTCCACCAGCTCTTCTTCATCTGGAAACGGGAGGATGGAGGATGGAGATTGTCCCTCCACCACAGCCCTCCCACCACCACCCCTTCACTCCCACCTCTATGCCAGTGCACATTAGAAGCACCTGAACAATTTTATAAAATCTCTGGACCACAACCTTGACTAATTAGATCAGAATTTCTGGAGGTAGGACCCAGGCATCAGTATTTTTTAAAGCTCCCCGATGATGGCACTAAGCAGCCAAGCTTGAGAAGTACTGCTGTCCCTACAGTCAATCAAACTGCCTCTTCAGTTCACAGTCTGCTGAGCCCTTTCCACCCTGTGCACGGTTTGGCTGCTGGCCGGGCCCAGCCATCTGTTTGGTAGCGGCAGCAGCCACTGTGGCTTCTGTTTTCTAATCGCTCTTATCTCTGCATATTCATATGCAATGTTTTTACCCTGATTTAGAGGACTGGAACAAGACTTTGTAAGATTTTATAACTCATGGCAGCACAACAAATGCACCTACATTTCCTTACAAGTGCACATGTGTTTGTGTGTATATAAAGATATCTTTTACCCAGAGTTTAAAGTTTGCATTAGTTATTTCTTCATGCTCAGAAAATTGGACCTGCTGACAATTTCAAGACAAAGCTCCAGTTTAGGTTTGTCATGAGTCTCTTCCACCCTCTAGTGGTTCTACTGGGGCATGTCAGTTTTGTGCCAAGTTCCCTTAGATTCTCTGCTTCTAAGTTAACCAACCGCATTAGAGAAGACTGATTTCCATAAAAGACGTAACTTTAGAGATGAGTTTTGAAGATTTCGTATTAATAGTATTTCAGGAATAAAAAATAGCACGTGCATTGATTGGCATTTTTGTGGACCTTCAAATATTTTACTGTTGCCAAAGCCTAAAGTTCCAAGGAGGGTATGGAAGGGGATAAGGAGACAGAGGTATGCTTATGGCCAGCTCATAAACGGCTTTATAGGATGTGTTAAGGAGTTTAATGTTTGCCAGGTAAGCCTTGGAAAGCCAGCGAAGGGTGTTGGAAAGGGAGTAATACTGTCTTATTTGCTATAGCAGTACAAAGGAAAAGAAGCTTTGAGCGTTGTTAGGACATGCTCAGTTTGCCCATAGTAAAATGATTGGTCACCATTATTTATATAAATTGACTTCACAGATGCTTATGCTTTTAAACATTCCTCACGGTTATAAAGCATAATACCTGATTTAGAATTTTCATACCTCACCTCTGACCTCTTTAATGTTTTTGTTTTCAACCCACAACAAAGCCCATTAGGAAAATGTATCTGATCTCCATCTTAGAAAAGTTAATCCTTAAGAAGTAAAATGGTTTCATATACTCAGGAGTGCACTTGTAAATACATGTTTAACCAGCTGTCTGGGAAGGGAAAGGCTGGATTTCGAGCATCTATCAATTTCCATGTGTAAATATTCCTACCACAGCTGATTCCAAACTATGGACATGATGTCACTGAACAATAAGTTGGAAAGAGAGGCACAGGAGCACATTACATAGTATTTCTTTTTTTATATTTCCTTAAAATTTTTTTCAGATACTTAAACTACATAAATGTTACATAAAAAAGGTAGGGGATTCCCATATGCCCCACTCCCTCCCCCTCCCACACTTTCCCACATTAATGACATCCTTCATTAGTGTGGGACATTTGTTACAATTGATGAACACATGTTGGAGCATTGCCACTAAGCATGGATTATAGTTTATATTATTGTTTAAACTCTCTCCTGCACAATTTTGTAAGTTATAACTAGGTATATAATGGTCTGTATCTATCATTGCAGCATCATTCAGGACAGTTCCAATGTCCTGAAAATGCCCCCATATTACACCTATTTTTCCTCTCTCCCTCCCTTCAGAATCTCTGGGGGCCACTGGCTCCACATCAAGGATAAATGTTCTTTCATCGCTAGAATCACAATAAGTCTATAGTAGGATAACAGTAAGTCTACTCTATTCCATTGTTCATTCTCCAATCCTGAGGTCTGTAATTGAGCTGGGGCTTAGATCCCATGGGGCAGGTTATCTTGCTTGCAGTTTTAGACTCTCTTCTGTTCTTTGGGATGGTCGTTGTCCATCATTATCTCCTTATTATTTGTCCTGGTTGAGTCCAGTTAACTGGAAAGTAGATGTTGCAACTCTGTTGAGATTCAGGGTTCAACTGGCACATGGAAAGCCCAAAGATATAAGTCTCTTGGACATAAACCTGTCAACTCTAGTACTAACTCTAGGTTCAAATAGAAGGGGCAAAATAAACACAACAAATCAAAAACAAAGGGAAAAAAACAGAAGGGGCAGAAGAGCCATGTGTAGGGAAACCACAACTGAGTCCAACTCTGTCACACTGGGGAGCATAAATTCCAAAGTAGGGTCCACATGCAGGGCACCAAACTCCTAAGCTGTCAGCCCTGACTACAGTGTCTGGGTGTCTCCAGAGCCCTCAGGAGCCCCACTATTTGAGGCAATGTTTACTGTGGTCGTCAATGAGATCCTGCTGAGACATGCGTAAGTGTAACTTTAGGAATGACCTCCTGACTCACTTTGAAGTCTCTTAGCCATATAAACTCATTTGTCTTAACCTTCTTCCCTTTTGCTCAAGGTCTTTTTCCAGTTTCATTGCTAGGTGGTGCTTGGTAGTAATCCCTCCCTCAGTGCCAGGGAGGCTCATCCCCGGGTATACAGTACTTGGAACATACAGATGAAATAGATATAAGGAACACAACAGCAAGAGCATAATATAGTAAAATAAGTAGGAGATGAGTTTGGAGTATATATTACCTTTTTTTAAATAATTTATTTGATTATACCTTCATATAACTTAACTTTTAATAATGGATGGCTTGATAACTAGCAAAACTCCAAAAACTTTAACAGTTGCCTCTCAGGAGTCAGTATAATCGGGCACCAGGCCACCACTGCATATACTCCTTTTTTCTAAATAATGTAAACAATATTTATGAATCCAATTTTCACTGCTTAATTCTGATACATGAAAGTGGGACAATCTGTAGGTGACGCACTAGCCAGAAAGCAATACTACCTGAGGAGTGGTATGCTGTGTAGAAATGAACGGCAAACTTTGGGGTTGGAGAGGCATGGGACTCTCTTCTCTTCCAGAAAAAAAGGGAGAGGACTGGCAGAAATGACTTGGAAAAAAACGTTGTAGGGTTTAGAGCACTGGAAAAGGCAGGACACCACCCGGAAGAGAGAGGGGCATAGGAAAAAAAAAATCTCAAGTGATGTTTTTCTACTCACGGTCTAGTGAGTAGAAGCTGCAGCTTCAGCCATAGGCGCCCTTCCCCCATCCACGAGCAGACGTTTTTGAATTCTCCGGCCTCAGGCTGGCACCTAAGACAGACGGGTCCGCAGGGATCCACCTCCCCAAAAACGAGAGAGAGAGGAAGAGAGCGCGACAGAAGTGCAGCTTAGGGCTGACTCGGCCTTCGGCCCACGGATGCGGACCGCTGTGCCCGGGGCGCACGTCCAGGCCAGGTGGGGCCGCCGTGGCTGCTGGTGGGAGTCAGGAGACTCCCAAGTACCCTCGCTAGTGACCCGGGACTGGTTGTTGAGGACGGAGAGGGCGTGGAATTTCTTACTCACAAAAAGGGGAGGGCTGCCAGCAAAGTTCATAGAGCAGCCTCTTAGGAAGGTTGAATTTCGAGGCTCTGAACAGCCCAAGACAGGATCCTCTGTCACACTGTTGCTCTGGGTGTTGCCGCAAAAACACTGGCCAGGTTTTGAAATTAGGGGGCCGCCAAAGAGTGCCATCTGCTGGTGGACCAAGGAACTGCATTGAGGAAATTTAAAGTAAATCAATGAGGTTTTACACACTCCCTCCCCAAGGTCCTTGGAAGCAGATCTGCAACCCATTACAGGATCCAAGGCCCAGATTTGAGCAACTATTAAAAACAATCCTAAAGACCTAGAAGAGGTTGAACCAAGAATCAAAGAATGGCAGTAACACAGTTTCCTGCCACTAAATCCCTGCAAAAGATAGCGAAATTGAGCATCAGAGCAAACTCACCATCATAATCAGATACCTGGATATTAGCAAAGGATTGCAAGCCATGCTAAGAAAGTGAAAGAAATGGCCCAAGCAAAGGAAAATATCAAAACCCTAGATGAAACACAGGATTTGAGACCACTAATCAAAGAGATTCATACAAATTTCAAAAATCAAATTAATGAGTTGAAAGACAATATAGGTAAAGAGATAAAGGACAGGGGGCAAATGTGACTCAAGCAGCTAAGCGCCCACCTTCCACACGGGAGGTTGCAGGTTTGGTTCCAAGTGTCTCCTAAAGAAGACAAAACAAACAATGAGCAGACAACAAGCAGACATTGAGCAAAAACAATGAGCAGACAATGAGCAAAAACAATGAACAGACAGTGAGCAGACAACTAGCAAACAAATGCACAAACAAGCAGACAACAAGCAAAAACAAACAAGCAGGGAGCAGATGTGGCTCAAGCAGTTAAGTGCACACCTCCCATATGGCAGTCCCAGGGTCAGTTCTTGGTGCCTCCTACAGAAAAAAAAAACAGACAATGAACAAAAAACAACAAGCAGATGAGGACACAATATTGGGGGGGTGGAGGGGAAGCCATGGTGTTCTTTTGTGAAAATATTAAAACAAAGAGTCTGAAATGTTTTTTTAAAAAGAGAGAGAGAGAAAGGACATCAAGAAGGTGGCTCAAGCAATTAAACAGCTCCCTCCCACATCAGAGATCCCAGGTTCAGTTCCTAGTGCCTCCTTGAAAAACAAGGAAGACGAACAGACACAGCAAGTGCAAACAATGAGGGGGTGGGGAGAAATAAATCATTTTTAAGAAGCACATTAGAAGCATACACCAGCAGGCTCAAAATGATAGAAATAAGAATAAGAGATACAGAAGACAAATGAAATTGAAGAGAGAAGAACAGAGGGAGAAAAGAATGGGAAGTATTCAGCAGAAACTCAGGGAGTTAAATGATAACATGAAGTGCAATAACCTTTGTGTCATGGGAGTTCCAGAAGGAGAAAGAAGGGAGAAATGGACAGAAAGAGTATTTGAGGAATAATGGCTGAATAGTTCCCAACTCTCATGAAAGAAACTATTTACATGTCCAAGAAGTACAATATACCCCAATCAGAATAAATCCATATATAACTACTCCAAGGTACATACTCTTCAGAATGTCAAATGTCTAGGAAAAGGAGAAAATTCTGAGAGCAGCAAGGGAGAAGGAAACCATGACACACAAGGATGCCCAGTAAGACTTAATACAGATCTTTCATCAGAAAGCATGGAGGCAAGAAGGCAGAGTTATGATACAATTACGATACTAAAAGAGAAAAACTGCCAGCCAAGAATTATTTATCCAGGAAAATTGTCCTTCAAATATGAAGATGAGAGGAAAATATTCACAAACAGAAACGAAGAGAGTCCATAAGAAAGAGTACACCTTTGGAGGAAGTATTATAGGTAGCCTAACAGCCTGAAATCGAAAGACAGGGAAGATATGCTTGGAGGAGAGTGTAGAAAGCTAGAATAGCAGAAAGGATAACCAAAAGAGTAAAAGGAAGAAAATAAGATATGATGTACAAAAAAAAACAAAGAATAAAATGGTGAAAACAAATAATCCATTTACAGTAATATCATTGAATGTGAATGGATTAAATCCCCCAATCAAAAGATACAGGCTGACAGAATGGATTAAAAATCATGAACAATCCATATGCTGCCTATCAGAGACTTACTTTAGGCCCAGGGACACAAATCAACTGAAAATGAAAGGTTGCAAAAATATGCTCCATGCAAACAGTAACTGAAAAAGAGCAACGGTAGCTATACTGATATTGGACAAAACAGACTTTAAATGCAAAAAAGTTATAAGAGATAGAGAAGGCCATTATACATTAATAAAAGGGACTATCCACCAGGAAGACATAACAGTCATAAATGTCTATGCACCTAACCAGAGTGCCCCAAAATACATGCGGCAAACTCTGACAAAACTGAAGGGAGAAATAGACAGCTCTACAATAATAGTTGAAGACTTAAGCACACCACTCACATCAGATAATACAACTACATAGAAGATCAACAAGGAAACAGAGAATTTGATCAATATGATAAATGAGCTAGACCTAACAGACATATACAGAACGTTGCATCCCAAATCAGCACGCTATACATTCTTCTCAAGTGCTCATGGATTGTTCTCCAGGATAGACCACATGTTGGGTTACAAAGGCAGTTCTCAATAAATATAAAAAGACTGAAATTATATGAAGCACCTACTCAGATCATAATGGAATAAAACTGGAAATCAATAATAAATGAGAAGGGAAAATTTTGCAAATGTATGGATGCTAAGCAACATGCTCCTAAACAGCCAGTGAACCAGAGAAGAAATAGTAAGTAAAATGAGTAAATACATTGAGACAAATGAAAACAACAAGACAACTTATCAAAACTTATGGGATACACAAAGAAGTACTGAGAGGGAAATTTATAGCCCTGTATGCCTATATTTAAAAAGAAGAAAGACCTGAAATCAAATATCTAACTGAGCACCTGAAGAACTAGAAAAAGAACAGCAAACATTCCCAAAGCAAACAGAAGGAAAGAAAGAATAAAGACTAGAGCAGAAATAAATGGAATAGAAGACCAAAAAATAAAGAAAGAAAGAAAGAAAATCAATAAAACCAAGAGCTGGTTCTTTGAGATCAATAAAAGCGATTAACCCTTAGCTAAACTAAAAAAGATGTTATGACAGATCCCACAGAAATAAAAGGACCATTAGAAGATATTATGAGAAACTGCCAACAAATTAGATAACCCAGATGAAATGGACATATTCCTAGAAGTGGGCAAACAACCTACAGTGACTCTAAAAGAAATACAGGAACTCAACAAACCAATGATATTTAAAGAGATTGAATTAGTGATCAAAAATCTCCCAAAAGAGAAGCAGATTTGGCCCAACGGATAGGGCATCTGCCTACCATATGGGAGGTCCAAGGTTCAAACCCAGGGCCTCCTGACCCATGTGATGAGCTGGCCCACACGCAGTGCTGATGCATGAAAGGAGTGCCGTGCCACACAAGTGCCATGTCCCCCGCGTAGGGGAGCCCCATGTGCAAGGAGTGCACCCCATAAGGAGAGCCACCCAGCGCAAAAAAGTGTAGCCTCTCCAGGAGTGGCACTGCACACACGAGCTGACACAGCAGGATGACACAACAAAAAGAGACACGGATTCCAGGTACTGCTGACAAGAATACAGGCAGACACAGAAGAACACGCAGCAAATGGACACAGAGAGCAGACAACTGGTGGGGAGGTGCGGGGGGAGGGAAGAGAAATAAATAAAAAATAAATCTTAAAAAAAAAATTCTCCCAACAAAGAAAAGTCCAGGAAGAGATGGCTTCATAGGGGAATTCTACCAAGATTTCAAGAAAAATTAACACCAATCCTGTTTAAACTCTTCCAAAATAGTGAAGAAGACAGAAAATTACTCGACATTTTTTATGAAGCCAAATCACCCTAATACCAAAGGTGGATAAAGGTGTTACAAAAAAAAAATTTTTTTCGCAGACCATTCTGAGAATATCAATGCAAAAATTCTCAACAAAATAATTGCAAATACAATCCAACAGCATATCACAATAATTATACACCAAAACAAAGTGAGACTTACTCCTAGATGCAAGGGTGATTCAACACAAGAAAATTAATTAATGAAATAGACCATAGTAACAAATTGAAGACCAAAAACCTCACAATCATCTTGATCAATGCAGAAAAGTCATTTGGCAAAATCCAGCATCCTTACTTGATAAAAACAAGAATAGAAGGAAATTTCCTCAACATGATAAAGGGCATAGATGAAAAATCAACAGCCAACAATTTACTCAAGGAGGAAACATGGAAAGCTTTCCCTCTAAGATCAGGAACAAGACAGGGATGCTCACTGTCACCACTGTTACTCAATATTGTGCTAGAAGCTCTAGCTTGAGCAGTTAGACAAGAAAAAAATAGTAATAAAAGGCATCCATATAGGAAAAAAGGGAGTAAAACTCTATTTGCAGTTGACATGGTCCTATGTTTAGAAAATTCTGAACAACAAAGCTACTTGACCTAATTAACCTTTTCAGCAAAGTGGCAGGATACAAGGTCAACATGCAAAAATCAGTAATATTTATGTACACTAATGTTGAACAATCTGAGGAGGAAATCAGGAAAATTCCATTTACAATAGCAACAAAAAGACTCAAATACCTAGGTATCTACCTCAGGAGCTGACATGTCAACTGGACCTTGAGGGGTGGAGAGAAATAGAAAGAATATTCCATGGATTAGGGTGGACTTACTGGTGATTCTATTATAGAACTATTGGGACTAGTAATGGAAGAAACTGTAGCATTGATGTGGCGAAAGTGGCTACAGTAGTTGCTGAGGGCAGGGGAAGGGAAGAAGAGATGTGATGTGGTTGCATTTTCGGGACTTGGAGTTGTCCTAAATGATATTGAAGGGACAGATGCTGGACATTATATATCCTGCCATAACCCACTGAATGGACTGAGGGAGAGTATAAAATACAATGTAAACTATAATCCATGTGGTACAGCAGTGCTCCAAAATGTATTCACCAAATGCAATGAATGTGCCACACTGATGAAAGAGGTTGTTGATGTGGGAAGAGTGGGGATGGGGGGTGGGGAGGTAAATGGGAACCTCATATTTTTTAATGTAAGATTTTTTGTGATCTATGTATCTTTTTAAAAATACAATAAAAAAATTTAAAAAAAAAAAAGGAAAGAATATTCCAACCAAAGAGAATGGCTGCAATTGGCACAGAGAGACATAAGAGCCTCCTGGGATCTCAAAACAGCAAGTGGTCCTGTGAGGGTGGAGAGGAGAGGGCAAGGAGTGGGGGTGGTGAAGAAGAGGTTGGAAAGGAGGACCAGGGTCAAGGTATGAAGAGCCTGGAAACACAGGAATAACGGGGCTGGACCCAAGGTTTTATCTCCAATTTTTTTCTTTAAATAAAGAATGTATCATTTTAAAGCAAAATAAATAAAGTCATTTAGAAAAAATTACCTAGGTATCAATTTAACCAAAGATATATAGGACCTATATTCAGAAAACTACAAAACAATGCTAAAAGAAATCAAGGAAGACCTAAACATATGGAAAGACATTCTGTGTTTATGGATTAAAACACTAAATGTCATGAAGATGTCAATCCTACCCAAACTCATTTCTAGATTCAATACAATACCAATCAAAATTCTAATTTCCTACTTTACAGAAATAGAAAGGGCAAATACCAAATTTATTAGGACAGGATATTACA
Organism: Dasypus novemcinctus; assembly: GCF_030445035.2. NCBI lineage: Eukaryota > Metazoa > Chordata > Mammalia > Cingulata > Dasypodidae > Dasypus > Dasypus novemcinctus. The sequence goes on from NC_080683.1 coordinate 45,092,510, forward strand.
CCTGAATAGCCAAAAGCATTCTAAAAATGAAGAGCAATGTGGGAGGACTCTCAATGCCCAACCTTGAAACATATTGCAAAGTGACAGTAGTCAAAACAGCCTGGTATTGGCAAAAAGATAGACACATGGATTAGTGGAACTGAATTGAGAGTCCAGAAATAAACCCATACCTCTATGGCTACCTGGTTTTTTATAAACTTACCAAGTCTGTGTTACTGAGACAAAACAGTCTCTTCATCAAACAGTACTTGGATAACTGGATATCCATTACCAAAAGAATGAAAAAGGACTATCTCACTCCCTACACAAAAATCTACTCGAAATGGAACAAAGACCTAAATATAAAAGCCAGGATCAGGACCATAAAACTACTGCAAGAAAATGTAGGGAAACATCTTCAAGACTGTAGTACATGGTGGTTTCTTTGACCTTATACCCAAAGCATAAGTAGAAAAACAAAAAATAGAAAAACAGAACCTCCTCAAAATTAAACACTTTTGCACCTCAATGGACTTTGTCAAAAGGGTGAAAAGGCAGCTGACTCAATGGGAGAAAATATTTGGAAATCACATACCCAATAAGGGTTTAATATCCATAATATATAAAGAGGTGTTACAACTCAACAATAGAAAGATAAATGACAAGATTAAAAAATGGGCAAAAGATTTGAATAGACATTTGTCCTAAGAAGAAATACAATGACAAAAAAAAACACATGGAAAAAGCTCAATCTCTAGCAAGAAGGGAAAGGCAAATGAAAGCTAAAAAGGATATCATTTCACATCTATTAGAATGGCCACTGTGAAAAAGACAGAAAACTACAAAGTGTTGGAGAAGATGTGGAGAGATAGTAACACACTGTTGGTGGGAGTGTAGAATGGTACAGCCACTGTGGAGGACTGTTTGGCAGTTCCTAAAGAAGTTGAGTATCAACTTGCCAAGTGACCCTTTAATACCACTACTGGGTATATATGCAGAAGAACTGAGAACAGTGACACAAACAGAAATCTGCATGCTGATGTCCATAGCAGCTTTATTCAGACTTCCAAAAGATGGAAATAACCCAGGTGTCCATCAACAGATGATTGGATAAACAAACTGTGGTCTGTTCACATGATGGAATATTATGCAGCTGTAAGAATAAATGAAGTGGCAAAGCATTCAAAAACGTGGATGAACCTGGAGGACATTATGTTGAGCAAAGCAAATCAGACACAAAAGGACAAATACTGTATGACTGTGTCACTATGAACCAAATACATTGTGTAACATATTGTATGATTCAAAAAAAATTTTATATGTATCCAGTAAAGTTAATTGAGAAATAAATGTTTTTATTCAACTGTGTTTCCTTTTTATTTTTTAATTGTTTATATTTTCAGTTATTAAATGTACAAAATAAAGTTTGAAAAAAAGGTGGATATACCTGGAGGACATTATGTTGAGAAACAAGCCAGACACAAAAGAGCAAATAATGATTATGCTATAATGAACTAAATATATTGTGTAAACTCATGGAGTTAATAACCAGAATATAGATGACCAGAAGATAGAATGAGGTTAGAGAATGGAAAGCTGAGAGTTAAGCTGTGCAGAAATGGTTAAAAAATTGTTAATCTTTGGAAATGACTAAAAAAGGTGAAAGCACAACATAGTGTTTGTAACTAGCAGTGCTATTTTATGGGGATGACAGTGGTTGAAAGAAAAGTCTAAAGGCGTATATATTACTAAAAGGAAAGCTAAAAAACTGTTACGTGGGATTGTACAGCCTAGTAAAACCTCATGTGAAATATTAATATGGGTAATGTTGCATATATAAAACTGTTTTTCTTGGAACTGAACAAATGTATGTTAGTGTTTCAAGATGTTAGTATCAGGCAAAAAAACATTATGCTAAGTGAAAGAAACCAGATACAAAGTACCACATATTGTATGATTCCATTTACATAAAATATAAATATAAATTAATTCATAAAGATGGAATTAGATTAGTGATTGTGTAGGGCTGGAGAAGGATAAAGGAATTAAGAAGTGACTGCTCAGGGGTGTGGAATTTTTCTTTCTGGAATAATGAAATCGTTACATAAAAATTTTTGTCATGATGGATACACAATGCTGTGATTATACTAAAAGCCATTGATTATGCATTGAATGGAGGAGCAGATGTAGCTCAGGGTTGAGTGCTCCCTTCCCATGTACAAGATCCCGAGTTTAATCCCTGATACCACCTGAAAAAAAAAAGAAGAATTGTGTATTAGTCAGCCAAAGGGGTGCTGGTGCAAAATACCAGAAACTGTTAGCTTTTATAAAGGGTATTTATTTGGGGTAGGAGCTTATTGTTACCAGGCCATAAAGCATAAGTTACTTCTCTCACCAAAGTCTACTTGGAGCAAGATGGCTGCCGACATCTGCATGGGTTCAGGCTTCCTGGGTTCCTCTCTTCCCAGGACTTGCCTTCCTATGGGCTCAGCTGCTCATTCTCTGGTCTCTGCAGCTGCAAACTATCAGGTGAACAACTTGTCTTTTTTCCCAGGGCCTTCTCTCTTTCCTCACAACCAGGCTGCTCTGTGTGCTTACTTTCCAGGGCTCTGGCTCAAAACTTCAGCATCAAAAAACCCCAATTCTGTCCTTTGCCATGTCTTTTATCTGTGAGTCCCCACCCACCAAGGGGCAGGGACTCAACACCCTACTGACCTGTCCCAATCAAAGTCCTAATCATAATTTAGTCATACCTAGGTACAGACCAGTTTACAAACATAATCTATTATCTATTTTTGGAATTCATGAACTATATCAAACTGCTACAAATGACAAGCTTATTAAGAATTTTTAGGGAAGCAGACTTGGCCCAGTGGTTAGGGCGTCCGTCTATCACATGGGAGGTCCATGGTTCAAACCCGGGCCTCCTTAACTCGTGTGCAGCTGGCCCACACACAGTGCTGATGCACACAAGGAGTGCCGTGCCATGCAGGGGTGTCCCCTGCGTAGGGGAGCCCCACACACAAGGAATGCACCCCATAAGGAGAGCTGCCCAGCACGAAAGAAAGTGCAGCCTGCCCAGGAATGGCGTCGCACACACAGAGAGCTGACACAACAAGATGACGCAACAAAAAAAAAGAAACACAGATTCCCGGTGCTGCTGACAACAACAGAAGCAGACAAAGAAGAACATACAGTGAATAGACACAGAGAACAGACAACTGGGGCGGGGGGAAGAGGAGAGAAATAAATAAATAAATCTTAAAAAAAAAAAAAAAGAATTTTTAAATCAACTTTGCTTCCTTATCATATGGCCATACTGAAAAAAACATAAAAGCTGATCAATTTTCTGTTTAACATTGATCAAAATATAAAACATGGATTTTCTTTAACTTTACTAACTCATTAATAGTAAATTATGTAAATAAAAATGAAATTACTTAAGGAAATTCTGTGTAAAATATTATAATTGAGTGAAAACAAGAGTATAATGTTGTCTGTTAAATGCTTCAAACTGTATCTTCTGTTAGAACATTTAGGGAAGGAAAAGAGAACTCCATGGTAAGGAGCAAGGGCAGGCCCTTATTAGGGCAATAAAGATAATTCAGTTTGGAGGTATGCGAGACCACCCTGCTCACATAGGGCAGGGTCCCCAAATGTGTGAGCTAAGCCAGTTTGACCACAATCACTTACGCCAAAGCTTACCTCTGATGTAGGGTGGCTTATACCACCATGAGCAAGACTGAACTAGCCAAGATGCCAGTCACCTCTCTTTTTTTTATAATAATAACTTATTTAATGCTAGTGTAATTTCATATCAATGAAAGGTACAATTCATAGAAGAGAAATAATAGTCAAGAACCTTTTCTTTTTAAATTCCAACCCCATGGCTCCCTCCTCTGTTTGCTTGTTGTTTTTGCTCCTTGACAGTGCTTGTTGTCTGCTCATTGTTTGCTTCTTGGTGTTGTTTTGGTTTTTTTTTTGCTTATCTTCTGCTCATTGTCTGTCTGTTTTTCCTCAGGAGGCACTGGGAACAGAACCCAGGACCTCCCATGTAGAAGGCAGGTGCTTAACTATTTGAGCCACATCTGCCCTCTTCTCATTATTTTTGCTTGCTGTCTTGCCCATTGTTGTTTTGTTTGTTTGTTTGTTTTTGCTTATTGTCTGCTTATTAGTTTTGTTCATTGTCTCCTCATTGTTTTTTCTCATTGTCTGCTCATTGCTTTTGTTTGTTTGTTCCTTTTTTGTCTTCTTTAGAAGGCACAGGGAACCAAACCTGGGACCTCCCACATGGGAAGCAGGCATTCAACTGCTTGAGCCTCATCTCCTCCCCCAGTCTGCCTTCTTAATGCCCCTGGAAACCAGAAGGTAGTGTGAGGGTAAGAACCAGGTAGATATGGGTGAGATCCTGGCTTTGCCTCAATACCTGTTGCTTATCTTGAGGCAAGATATTTCACTGAACCTCACTTGCCCTAAATTTAAAAGGGAGACAAGATTCTCATCCTGGCTTGTTTAGAGGAATTAGAGAAAAGGCAAATAAAGAACTTCACATAAGTGACGGGCTGATGTTATTGACAACACAAACTACAACAGCACAACAAAAACCTAGGGCTGCATTAAAGTTGTCTTCCTTTTTTCCTGCCAGCCCTGGTCCCTTGATGTCACCACCAGCTGCTTTGTAAGCAGGGGAGGGTTCTGGGCTATAGATTAGCTTTTCTTCTGGTTTTATTCTTAAAATTACTCAGATTTGCAGATCTTTTTTTTCTCTCTTTCCTCCTCTTATTAAGCAACTATCTCTTGCATACCTACTGTATGTGAGGAGCTGTGCTGGTTTCTGGATACACAGTGTTGACTCATAATAGTAATATCCGCACCACTAATAGAGGGAATATTAGTAACTAATGTTTGTTAGGCATTGACTGTTCGTCTTCACATACCTGACAGACTGGAGGAGACAGATGTTTAAAAAATAATATCACTCTGGGCCAGAAACTTCACAGAAAATGTATTTCACTTATTCTGTTTTCCAGTATGGAAGACTGAGCTCCAGAAAGCCTAAACGCTGGTAAACAAATGTGGAGCCAAAGCCAGACAGTAATGAGTTAAACTGAAACAAAGTTTTCCTTTCATTTTTGCTGAATAACTATGCTTAAATGTCTTTGCAAACAAAAAAGGAAGGGGAGAAAACTATCCTGATTCAAGAAGAGATTGGTGGGAGAAAGTGGTAGAGAATGGGAGTATATAATCGGGATAAAATTCACTCAGGAATGTTTAGGATACAATTATTTGAAATAAATAATACAATTACAAGACAGTGTCTGAGGCAACTTAACCAATAAAATAATTTGAACTCCTTGTAACCAGCTATCACTTAGGGTGGGTAATGAGTATTTTCTTTTTTAAACTCCACATTTGTTCGTACTCTTCCCAATTCCACCAAGGTACCTAGAGCCTAGTTGACTGATTCCCAATCTGAGTCCGTGAGTGTAGCAATATGGGTCTATGAGCCATTTAATCGTTGAAAAGCAACAAGTTTAGCATTTACCTGCAATAAGGCCGCACAGACTAATTAGCATGTTATGCTTCTTTGCTTTCATCGGGAATTATATCACGTTGCTGCAGTACCTGGTTATCTCAGGCAGACAGTTGCTGGCATCATGGAATTTGTTGGTGAAATACTATTTTAAAACATGAGATCCATGTTAGGGAAGGTATTGTTATTAAAAAAGAAAAAAAAAAAAGAGAGATCTCTGATTCTGAAAAGCTAGGACACCCAAGCTTAGTTGAGTGTGTTATGTTTAAAACAAAAGGTACTTGGCTAGCTTAATTGGGCAGTATTCTGCAGAAATAATTTATGAAAAATAAATTCATGCATTTTTATACAAGTGTACATTACTCAAGAGAAAATAAGAGAGTTTCTCAAACACATCTGCTTCTCTGCAATGTACGTAGCTGCATAAGAGAGCATTTTAACAACATTTATATTTTTAAGGGGTGCTATCACTAGGAATTATGTAGCTTGTTCTTCTGGGGAACACATGGAAAAATACATTTTTACTTCAATTTTAATTCAAGGTTTCAATGGACATTAAAAAGATATAGCAGGAGCAGATGTGGCTCAAGCAGTTGTGTGCCTACCTCCTACATGGGAGGTCCCAGGTTTGGTTCCCAGCGCCTCCTAAAGAAGATGTACAAGACAACAAGCTGACCCAACGGGCCAGTGCAGCAACTGACACAATGAGATGACACAATGTGATGACACAGCAAGGAGACACAATGAGAGACATAACAAGCAGGGAGCAGATGTGGCTCAAGTGACTGGGCACTTCCCTCCCAAATGGGAGGTACCAGGTTTGGTTCCTGATACCTTCTAAAAGAAGACAAGCAGACACAAAGAGCACACAATGAACACACAGAAAGCAGACTGCAAGCACAAATGATGATGTGGTGGGAAGAAATAAATAAATAAATAAATCTTTTTTAAAAAGCTATAGCAATTACTGATTCTCTTTTTTATATGTTTTTCTACTCTGAAGGTGTACTTCACATGAAATCTTCTTAGATCATCCACTCTAATCTCAGGTTTTTATGTTGCATTTCCATAAGAACATAAAACAATTAAATGGATGCCTTTTTCCCCTAGTTTCTTATATTCATTGATATGCTATTTTGGTGACTCCTTATAGCAAAAACCTTGAAGATTAATGTATAATGTGTTATTCTACAGAATTATGAAATTTCATGTTGCAAAACGAAAGTTTAAAGAAACATTACGCCCATATGATGTAAAAGATGTCATTGAACAATATTCTGCTGGCCATCTGGACATGTTGTGTAGAATTAAAAGCCTTCAGACACGGTAAGCAATAAAATTATCTGTTGTTTTTAAAAAACGTGCATAGAAACCATCTGGGAGGAACTTCTCTCTATAGGAGAAAACTTCTGAATTCCCTATATCTAATTCATTCTTAGTGGAAAACCAGACTTTTGGGTTTAAAGTAGATTTCATTTATGGATATAAATCAAGCTTTGCAATCTTCGTATATCTGATTGTCCTGTACAGTGCTAGATATACACTATCCATCTAATAAGCATTTTACTGAGTGATTAAAAGAAATGAGTTCAATATGTTAACCCCAACAATATGTGTTATCTCCAAGCTAAGATACTTACTTGCATTTGGGATTGAATAGTTCTTAAAAGGCAAGGATCAAGTCTTAAAACAGTTTATTTGACTACAGCTCACTCAGTCCTCTGTGAAACATATACTGGGTAGGCCCCTAATAAAATACCTGTTGATTAGTAATAGAAATCATTCATTCATTCATTCATTCACTTATTCTTTCATTCAATAAGTAATTATTAAACCCAATATGTGTGCCAGGCATTCATCCACTCCCCATTGAACTTGCAGTTTAATAGATTAAAGGTTATGGCAGATGATAGACACTGTCTATATTTTTATGCAAATGAAATGGACTGGAAAGTTCGGTCAATAACCCTGATAATTTTTTTACTGAAAAAACATCCAAAAAAAGAAAGTAATTCACCTTTAGGCTGATCAAGTCTGCTTGGAGATTGTTTTAACTCATCCTGTAGTAAATTACAGCCTCTGCTAGGTGACTACCATCTTCCACCTCCTTTATAGAATGCTAGGGAAGGCTCCCAGGGTTTTTATAAAGTTGAACTGCTACAGCATTTATAGAACTAATCTTGAGTTTCTAGCTTGTGTGTGCCTACTCTCCAACTAGATTCTAAATTTCAGAAGATGGGAACTAAAACTTTCTTGCCTACTTATCTTTCACATTCAATAAATACTCATTGAACTGTTCCATTAAAACCACCAAAAAAAAAGCATAATTATGATTTTCTCATATTTTGAAGTAGTTGAATTCAAGAAAGGCCTGATCAGAGGTGGGAACAGACAAGTATCTGGCCTAGAGCAGTCTTCATTGTCAGCACTCATAATCCTCTTTCTCTGGCAGTGTTGATCAAATTCTTGGAAAAGGGCAAATCACATCAGATAAGAAGAGCCGAGAGAAAATAACAGCAGAACATGAGACCACTGATGACCTCAGTATGCTTGGCCGGGTAGTCAAGGTTGAAAAACAGGTACAACACAACTATCTGGTTAACTTTTTAAAATACCTTGGTTAACTTTTTAGCCAGATTTTTTTTTTACATCAAAATTATAGACAATTGGCTGTATTTTAGTGATTAGAGTATTTTAAAAGAATAAGATCAAAAAGAATTAATGAAATAAAATTTTCTTTGAGTGTAGGTAGTATTCTCTAAAATATTTTTGGATTTCCATATAAACAATAAAAATTTCATCTCATCAATTAAAACTTGAACTGGAAGCAACTGTAGATTTTCATTTCTGTTTTGATTATTTTCATTATCTCTCTTTTAGGTCACTCTTTTTTAAAAGAAAACAAAACCTCATTGTAATTATGATTGCACATTTGATGTTTGTTAACCCTACTGCTGTATCTTCCCATACAAAGAAAATATTCCAGAAATCAAATTTCTCCCCCAATTAGATCATAAATATTCCACATAATAATTTTGAAACATTTTGAACCTTTATTTTGGAAGTCAGTGTCACATAGCTTGATTTTAACATCTTAATTTCATTATAGAATATGTTCATTACTAGACTGCAGTAAAAGTTCTAGACTATATTCATTGAAGAGGTTTAGGAAAGGCAATCTGATTGGGAACGGGAGTCTTGAAGTAGCATTAGTATAGTGCTTATATGATTTCTGAGAATATCAATTAATTGTCCATTCTAAAGAAATGGGGAAAGAGAATTCTATATGTAGGAGCCAAAGCATCCCTCTCCCCCAAATCCTCCTTTGGCCCCAGTCTGCTAGATTGTACATTCACAAAGGGTCACAACTGCATTGTACTTTATACTCAGTATTTATTTATCTGTATTAAGATGCTTTAATTTCATTTTTTAATTCTGGAAATGAAGCCCATTCTTAACAATAGGTTATACCAATGTGTAACCATTTTCCCCATTTTTAGGTCCAGTCCATTGAGTCCAAACTGGACTGCCTACTAGACATCTATCAACAGGTCCTCCGGAAAGGATCCGCCTCAGCCCTCACTTTGGCTTCATTCCAGATCCCACCTTTTGAATGTGAACAGACATCTGACTATCAAAGCCCAGTGGATAGCAAGGACCTGTCCACTTCCGCACAAAACAGTGGCTGCTTATCCAGATCAGCTAGTGCCAACATCTCGCGTGGCCTGCAGTTTATTCTGACGCCAAATGAGTTCAGCGCTCAGACTTTCTATGCGCTTAGCCCCACTATGCACAGCCAAGCGACACAGGTGCCAATGAGTCAAAGCGATGGCTCCACATTGGCGGCCACCAACAACATTGCAAACCAAATAAATATGGCACCCAAGCCAGCAACCCCAACAACTTTACAGATCCCGCCTCCTCTCCCTGCCATCAAACATCTGCCCAGGCCAGAGACCCTGCTGTCAAACCCTGCAGGCTTACAGGAAAGCATTTCTGATGTCACCACCTGCCTTGTTGCCTCCAAGGAAAATGTTCAGGTTGCACAATCAAATCTGACCAAGGAACGGTCCCTGAGGAAAAGCTTTGACATGGGAGGAGAAACTCTGTTATCTGTGCACCCCATAGTGCCAAGGGACTTGGGCAAATCTTTGTCTGTACAAAACTTGATCAGATCAACAGAGGAACTGAATATACAGCTTTCAGGGAGTGAGTCAAGTGGCTCCAGAGGCAGCCAAGATTTCTACCCCAAATGGAGGGAATCCAAATTGTTTATAACTGATGAAGAGGTAGGCCCCGAAGAGACAGAGACAGACACTTTCGATGCCATGCCTCCACCTGCCAAGGAAGCGGCTTTTGCCTCAGACTCTCTAAGGACTGGAAGATCACGATCATCTCAGAGCATTTGTAAGGCAGGAGAAAGTACAGATGCCCTCAGCTTGCCTCATGTCAAACTGAAATAAGTTCCTCGTTTCTTTCTAGGCATAGCAATTCCTTTAGCCATACCTATCATTGCATGAACTATTTTGAGAGCCCTTCTAAAAAGTTGAAATTGCAAGAATCAGGAAGAACACGAGAGGCAGTTTAAAAGCCCATTATCTTTTAATTGCATGAAAATGCATGTTTAGGGATGGTTGAAACTCCAAGGTACATCAACATTAACCCATTCATTTAATTACGTACCTTGAGTTTAAAATTCTGAGAAACCAAACGCTGGCTAATGCTGTGGAGTGGTTGTAAATGCCAAAATTAGGTCATTTAGAAGATTTGACACTGTAGTTTGAAATTATGGAAGTAAACTCCTTCACATTTCAGGCATTTCTGCTTTGTGATTAAATACAAAACACATTTTCAAAATTAAGCCATAATATATGGCTACCAACAGCTGCTAGCTAGGCATCAGGTAAAACAGAATTTGGGAATAGTAGAAATGGCTGCTTATTTCAAGATATATTTGCCAATCCATTCCTATTCAATCATTTTATTATTAATGTGATTTGAATGTCAATTTGTGTGCTTTTGGTGACTTAGCGCTGTGGCAAGCAATTTTGCACATCATTTTCATGTTGTTCTTTATGATGAGAATGTTCAATTAGGAAACGTGCAAATAACAAAATTCAGGGCCAGAGGGTAAAATAAGCGGACTATCTGACATATTTGACTTTGTGGAAACATATTCCGTGATGTCTGGATCAACTTTGTTAGGGGTCACCTTCTACACCAGCAGATGAACCACTGATAAGTAGAACAGCCAGTGTGATTGGGCTGATCTTTGCAATGCGCCAACCCCAGACTTGCTGATATTGCCCACGTAAAGGGGAAGTGTGAGAAGCTATTCTCGGTAAGCTGACATACAGGCAGAACCTTGGGGAATGGGACATTTGAGTAGGGACTGAGATGGGAAGAGGCGAAAAGAATCCAGAATCAACACCAGGAAGTAGACGAAGTTAAAGAAAATGACTTCCCTCTCAAAGAGCAATGAGAGGGAGAAACAAACCAAATAAAAGAACTAGATTTTTTTAAGTGAGAATTACTAGGGGATTCAACTACCTAAACATCCCTTATTCTTATATGTAAACAGAATTTTGAAAGGTATTTTTTAATATGCCCTGAATGTCTTTTGCTATTACATAATGCATTTTGCGAATGAAAGGCTAAAACTAAATTTCTTTTACTTTTTATACAGTGGTGAACATTTTCTAGTCTGCCCAACAATGTTGCCCCAAAGCTGAAACTGCTGGTTAAGTTGCCTTGTAAGAGCATTTAAACATCAGATAACACTGGCAGGGTCTGCAAATCAAAACACTTAATACAACAGGAAATACATACATACATATATATATACATTTTGTAAATTTTTGAAAATTATATTTACCAGAAAGTAAGGAATCCTGCTGACTGCTTGTTGGACACCAATATAGCTATCTCAGACCATCAGAACTTTAGCCAAAGTAATGGTATTCAGAAAGCAAAGAGAAAAGAGATCATCTCAATTCACGAGAAAGAGGAGGTTTCCTTGGCAAATACATTACTGCTGCCTAAAGAAACACTTCTCCAACAGCCAGGGAGAATGGAACAGAGATGAACTGATTGTCCAAAAGACAAAGGAGACCCTGAACTCCACCAATCTTTTACATCATTGACCGCCCCGCCCCCCACCTACTTTTCTTCATTAATTGCTTTATTGATTCCCTACCACCATTTTGCTTCTGAATGTCACTAGGCCTTACCCAGCCTCCATTTCCAAATAAACCACTTCTCCATTCTACCAAAATGTGTTTCTCCACCTTTTAGCTTCCTTGCCCCTTTTGATAAGCACTGAAATTTAAAAAGCTTTTCTTTCCTCACCCCACCTGGATTCTAACTCACTCCCCTGGAATGTGTTGTTTAGAATTTTCTTGGCTGCTGGAGAGACAAAGGAGATAAAATCTAAATTTTACACTCAGTTAAAAAGATTTTGTCAAGGTTTTAAAGCAATTATTTTCATTTTCCAAAATTATTTTAGTAAGTTATTAAACACAATTCTTTCTCTACACATATCTACTCAAGTTGTGATCCACCCCCACCCCACCCCCCAAGGAAGTCATGTACATAAACATACACGCTAAAGCCAGATACCTGCCATGCACAGAGCAGGCTCTCTCCAAATATTAGTAGAGAAAGAGGAAAGAGGCAGTAACTTTCAGGTAGCACTGACTCTTGTATAGACTCTGTCCTGGGTCAAACCCCACTGGCAGCAGGAATTCTGAATGTATCAGGGACCCCTCCTTAGACCTTCAGTAGACTCCAAACACAGTACAATTCATCCAGCAAGCCGAGGACTAAAGATTCAAAAAAAACCATAACCTAAACAACATCACTGCAGTCTTAATCATACCAAAATGTGATAAACCATGTTGTGAAAACTTTCATACATTGAAGCCATGACCATTTTGTGTCTTATCTTTCTCTAGCACAAAATTCTTAGATATTAAGAGGTAGTACTGTGTACAAACTGTCGGGTTCTGTCTGTTGTGTTACTCTCAATGGAGATGAGAGGGGTCTCCCAGTTACACTTGGCAAAGTCCCATTTGTCAATCCCAATGATGTCTCGAAGCACAATTTAGCTGATCACTGAATAGCCACGTGCTTTCTCAGTTCAAGTTTGTCTGCCTTCTTCAATATGTAGGGTGATGAAGCTAATATTTAATTGAAAATTCCATTGTATGAGGTTAACTTAAAAATTTTGATATGTCTATTCTAAATGTTTGCATTTTGTTCAACTAAATCAATACTGTAGATTGCAAGTTTTGTTTAAAGTAAGCCACTTTAAGTCTTTATCTCCTGTTCTAAGGTGCCTTTCTCACCTCCCATGGACTCAGTGTTTCTGAAAGTTCTTAATTTGCTAGTAATACAAGTGTAAGAGAGGAGGAAATATGGCACAAAGTGACTAATTCTCATGCCCATTTGCAAAGCAAAGCTATAAGGACTGCTGAAGCCTGGGCAAGTAAGGGATCAATCACATCATTCAATTAAATTGAGAAGATATCATAAATATTAACTTATCTCCCCAGAAGTTGTGGATTTTTTGTTTTTGTTTTGCCTTAAATGACCCGGTTGTGTTTTTGTAAAAGAAACTTAATTTAATTATATGCATTTAAGTGAGTTATAGAAGTCATGTATAAAAATGCAATTGTCTGTTCCCTGAAAACAAATGAATCAGGATTAGATCCATTTCAAGCTACCATTAAAATGTAATTTCCTTTGCTCTCTTTTACTGGGATTATTTGTTTTAAAGTAAAACATTAAAAAGATGTCTATAAACAGCTAATTGACTATTTTTATCTGGAACTAACTGGTGGTTTCTGAACTGACTGGTCCAAGTCAACCAAATTGTCTATACATACTTTGGTCTGAAATATAAAAATTATCTCTTTGCAGTGTTGCTGAAGAAATTATTGGTAATTTGGGTAGTGGAAGGATTTGCAAATATTTGAGGATATCATAAGAGATTAATTCAATATTGATCATAACTCATATACCAGCTCATGTGAGGTTTGTGTTAAATATAATAAAAGCATTTGCTCAACAAGTGATAAAAATGCTGTGCCCCTGGCTACGATTTTTTTTAGCACCTACCCAGCTCTGCCTTACCAGGGCAGGACTTCTGTTCCAAAAAAGATCCTTTCCCCATCTTCCCTAAAAAATCCCATTCTTTCTGTTGCATCACCAAATTTGTGCTTATGTCCATGTCTAATTCTAGTGGAATTATCTGGAAGCTCAGAATGTTAGAATTCTGAAGTAAAGAACAAGGCCCAAACAGAGGCATCTTAGGGGAAAGAAGAATGAGGAAATGTTATCCCAGTGGTAAAAGGGGGCTTCCCACGATGGTTCTAATGAGGTCAGTTATGTGCCTGATTAACTTCTAGAGATGACCAAAATTAAAAATGCTTGCTCTCCCTACTTGCTGCACAAGGAACTCAGAAAGAGTTTCTGAGAGAATCCCCTCTTCTGGAAGCTCCTGTTTTTCATTCAACCTGACCAGGCGTCTGCTCTGAAAAGCAGGACTTGAAAAGTCTGTCTCTTCTGGGATCCCACACCGAACAGGGGTTTCCCATGGGGCAACACAGGCCTCAGCAACTGGGCCTGCCCAGGAGAACCGCCAGGCTGCATAAGCTCTTCCAAAAGAAGAGGGCAGCAAAGGCTTGGCCTATTAAAGTAGCTAATTTCATTGTTATCTCTGCCAGCAAAATACGTTCTTACATTTAGAAGATCTCCCCACCCCCACCCTAGACAAGAGCCCAGAAGGCCTGAGACAGAATTGCAAGGCACGAATCCAAACTTCCATCGATGTCTTTCACGTCCTTTCCACCGAGGGCTGTCCAGGCTTTCCTTTTCCCTCCTGGACCACGCAGCAGTCTTTTGTTGCCCACTGAAGAAGGATTCTAGAAGAACCCACCCAATGGCAGAAGGGAGAGGCTCCCAGAAGAGAAGTTCCCGTAGATCCTGGCCACCAACACCACGTCTCCAAGATCCATCTCCATGTCGGGGAAGGCACCCAGGGCGTCCTCTGTCAAGGGCTGACTCCAGACAAGTCGCAGCATCTCGAGGCCTGCGGATAGAGTTAGCAAAGCAGGACCCACGAGACTGCCTCAGGGCAGGCCAGGACCCCAAGGAGGACACTGCAATGCGGGGTGAGGGTTCACCCCAGCACAGGCCTTCCCAGGTGTCTGATCCGAGCCTCCTGGCTCCCTGCCCATCTGTTAGCGACAATGTGGCTCTGTTAGCGACAAAATTCCTGTGGCTCCGGGCCCCTCCCTCTGCAACCAGCTTGGGGTAGCAGCTAGATTCCCCACCATCCTACCGAAGACACTTCTCCACCATCAAGCCGGCAGCCCCCAGACGAGCCACCGACACCTACCTTGGGCCCGACGTGGGAACTGCCGGCTCTGCAAATTCTGGACCATGCGCATCAACCATTGCCTTGCCTTGGGCGGTCCAACTAAGGTGACGCGGGTCTGGCCAGTGGCCATGAACCAGGCCTCCAGCTGGATGAAGGTGCAGCTGTGCTCCTCGATGCGGTGGAGGTCAGCGTCCGAGCGTCCTGTGCACCCAAGAGGCGAGAGAAGGGACACACATAAACACGAACATCCTAGGGTGGTGGAGGTGAGAGGCTCAGCGGAGGAAGGACCAGGGACAAACTGGGGTGGGAGGGTGTTAGAAGGCTGGAAGCTGACAAGAGAGGGACGGGGGGAGGGGGCAGGGGCAAGGATACCTACCGAAGATGCGCTCCTCCTGGCCCTCGTCCATGAGAAATACCAATGGGGCGTTGAAGTTTTCAGGCTCGGCCCACCACGGATTCTTCCTTGTTGCCATTTTGTGTACTGCTTCTGCCTGAATCAGAACAGGGGCAAAATCAAAGGCTAGACCCAGCGCAATCTGCGCAAAAGAGACCTGGAAAAAGATTAGAGAGACCCATCCATCCAGTGTTATAAAGGCAGTTAGTCCCGTGCCCTGGGCCCCACGCCTGGGCCCCCTTCAGGAGGGGTGTTCATTCCTCTGCATCCTATCAAGAAAATCCCTTCCAAGGAAGGGCCTAGTCTGAGCTTAACTCCTCAGGGCCAAACTAGATAATTTAATCAGTGCTTGCCTCTCTGAAGCACAGTAATGCAAGCTTTCCTTCACTCTAATTACAAAGGATTTGGAAGGGGATCAGTCTCCCAAATCCTGATTATTTAATTAATCAACTGATTAACTAATTTTGCAAGATATACTTATGTTTGGTAGGGAGCGGTAGACTCTGCCAGCTTCCAACAGCAGGCTCCTAGGTCAGTTTTTTTGTGGGTTTGTTTGTTTGCTAGCTTGTTTGCTTTTTTCACTTTCTCAGTCGTCCCTTTTGGCCAAAGGCAGGCAAAATCAGCCCCCAGGACATTAATCTGTGGGGTTCATATCCACACATTGCCAGAACCTATTGATCAGAAGGTTATTCAGAAAACACTGTCTGCATCTACACTACAGTTAGTCTCTGGTGTTCTCTGGTTGTAAGGTGAGCTGTTCAATCATCTGAAATGACAATGACTGCACAGTAGCATTTATTTATATTTTATTTAGTTTCTCTATTTTTTACTTTGCACAGTAGCATTTAAAACTGGACAGGATGAATTGGTCAACTGCAGCGTAGGTAATTACCAAAAACAAAATAATTATTGGTCCTAATAATGGCTACAAAGGCAAGAACCTAGATTTCAAACATAGGCACACAGTCAAGACCCAAAATGTGCCTGAATCTATTCTAGAAACCCTATTAGTTTTCTCTTTTAATCTAACCACTAAGAGTTATTCTTGAGCAGTAGTGTTTTAACAGATGCCACAAGTAGTGGTTACTATAAAACAAAGTTCTTGAGCAGCCAAGAGAAAACTAAATGTTATGCACCAATCCAGTGTACTGAGCCTCTAGAACAAATGTAATACAACATTTCTGACATTTGCTAGGGGCAGAGACAATTTTGGACCACTTTTTCTAGTTGTATTATTCCTAATATTAGGATTGGAATTCTCTAGGTCCAGATGTAGAGCGAGTCATTTATCTCTCCTGGGAGCGCTCATGAAAGTCCATGCTTACCTTGTTCTGGTTTATGAGTATAGTTCTCAGAAAAACATAAGTCCATCTAGGAATAGGTATTTTAAATATTAGAAACATTATAAAGTCCTAAAAGTTATTCCATATTCATAAGGTGTGTCTGTGCAATCATCAGGTGAAAGCATGATGTCTTCATAAAAAAGTAGTGCCTCAGTGTTGCACATACTGTATGGAGAGTATAAGTATTATTTATCACAATGGAAACAGGACAATTATTGGTCCCTTAAGTGGAATGACCCATACAGTTAATACAGAATTCCTATATGACCTGGCAATTCCACTTCTAGGCATTCCTACAGAATTGAAAATAGAGACTGAAACAGATATTTGTACAATATTCATAGCATCATTATTCTCAATAGCCAAAAGGTGAGAGCAAACCAAGTGTCCATCAACAGATAAATGAATAAACAAGATGTGGTATATACATACACTGGAATATTATTTGGCTGTAAAAAATAATGAAGTTTTGATACATGCAACAATATGGATGAAACTTGAAGACACCGTGTTGAGTGAAATAAGTCAGACACAGCTTCACTTATATGAAATATGTAAAATATGCAAATTAATGAAGACAAAAATAGGTTATAGGTAACCAGGAAAGAGAGAGGGAGGAGTTAATACTTAATGAATACAGAAGTTTTGTTTGGAATAATGAAATTGTTTTGACAATGGATGGTGATGATGTAGCACCACATTGTGGATGCAATTAATACCACTGAATTGTACACTTGAAAATACATAAAATGGGAAATTTTAAGTTGTACATGTTATCGCAATTTTTAAAAACTTAAGCGGAAAAAAGAAACATAGAAACAGTATGGAGTAGATAATCTGATGCTAAGTGTGCACAATCTTTGTTACCTCATATGTTAGAATAATAAAAAAGGCAAGTTTTGCAAGTAAAACACGTGGAGTAAGTAAACTTTTATATTAGTAATTTCATGTGAGCATGAATACACAAGAAGGACAGGGTCCCTAATGTTCTTGGGTTTATTTATCTGCTAATGGATGTGGACTCACAGCAAGGTAGCCACATCTGAAACTAGAAATGCCAATACTTTTTTCACTGCAAAGTATTTAAAAATTAAGAAAATATGTTAAAGATGCATTCGATTGAAATATAGTTTCTCTCATCTCATATGAGATTTTGGAGGTTTCTTATAGTTGGGCAATCTGTGAAGTTAGGCAGCTTTAAATGTCTGGGTTTCATTAAATATGCCTTCTCCAGTTACCAAGTCATTCAGGGAAGTTCAGAATCTCCATCAGACTGCCAATCTCTGGCTGAAAATAAAGAAAATTTCAATTCGTAGATGACTTCAAAATACAGAAAAAAGAGAACCCTGTAGTGTTGATGACAAATAACTCCTAATACCAATCTCAGATGATTAGATTAGCCTAGTCCTGATAACCCATTTCCCTTTGCCTTTGATTGGTTTAGGAACTTGCATATGACCCAATTTTAAAACGAGGTTCCAAAGCCTGAAGGTGGCTTCTAAGATAGGTCTACCTCACTTCCTCTGCTGCTGGTTGTGAACATATATAATTTGGGGAACAGCTACAACCATTTTGCCACCAGCCTGAGGACAAAACCAACATGAAATTGGAGGGAAGAAACACAGAGAAACTAAATTTCAGCCCTGACAAACTAGACTTCCTCTTTTTTGCATTAATACTTTCTTGACATCCAACTTGACCAGGATTTCCTGGCTTGCAGTGCAAAGCATCCTACTTGGTTCTTGTACCTTTTTCATACTTATCTTTTGATTGGTTGGACTCACCAATGTTCAGCTCTTTGGGGGATGGAAAATAAACTAGAGGTAACCAGTATTTCTGCAGTGATATTTCTATCAAACCTGAGGAAATACCCTGGGGATAAGTCCAATAAGTGTACCTAAAGTGAAAATTTCTTTCTCAGTCACACTACACATATTGGAATCAGAAAACCTATAGTGGGAGTAAAAATAAGCAATA